>NC_135233.1:449114964-449387464 GCF_051348905.1 Ranitomeya variabilis
CCTGGACATGTGATAACTGCTTTATCAGTGTGGGCCAATTCGATGGGACTCCAATGATTGCCATGTTGGGAGACATAGTACCTAGTTTACTCCAAATGCAAGAGGAGACTGAAATGCTAAGAGGAGACTGAATGGAGCAGCAGTCGAGCATGCACCCCTCCAAGCTATAGGCTTAGAATAGAACGATCGATCCAACCGCCATGACCATCACTGATCCGAGCGCTGGGACCTGCACTGATCCGGCAGCTTGGACCCCCACTGATCTGATAACTAGGACCTGGACTGATCCGAGCAGTTGGACAAGCACTGATCTGGCAGCTTGGAGCCACACTGATTTGACAGCTAGAACCCGAAATTATCTGAGTGCTTGGACCTGCATTCATCTGACTGCTTGGACCCACACTGATCTGACCGCTAGGACACGTAAGAATCCAACCGCCATAACCATCACTGATCCGAGCGCTTGGACGCGCACTGATCTGACAGCTAGGACCTGCACTGATCTGACAGCTAGGACCTGCACTGATCCAACCGCTAGGACCTGCACTGATCCAACTGCTAGGACCCACACTGATCCAACCATTAGGACCTGAACTGATCCAACCGCTAGGATCCACACTGATCCAACCATTAGGACCCGCACTGATCCAACTGCTAGGACCTGCACTGATCCAACTGCTAGGACCCACACTGATCCAACCATTAGGACCTGCACTGATCCAACTGCTAGAATTCACACTGATCTGGCTGCTAGGACCTGCATTGATCCGAGTGATCAGACCTGCATTCATCTGACAGCTAGCACCCACACTGATCCGGCGGCTAGGACCCACACTGATCTGACCGTTAGGACCCACACTGATCCGGCGGATAGGACCCACATTCTACCAGGAATTTTCACTTATGCAATGACCCCTTTAAGGCTCTGATCACATGTGCGTTCGGACAGTCCATTTGCCTAATCTGTTTTAGGAACAGACATATGGAATATATGTTTAGCTGCATCAGTTATACAAATGAAAGCAGGGGGCCACATTGATTATTATGGGGTCTGTCTGGGTTCGTTTTTTAGAATGAAAAAAAGTCATGCATGCCAAACATCTGTGCCGTTCCAAATAAAAACAAACCATTAATAATCAATATACAAAAATGAAGGGACAAACGATCCAGCGGGAACAGAGGCTAAAAGTAAAACGTAGCATTTATTCAAGTTGAAAAAACTCCAAAAATTCAGGCAGCGAAGTATAAAATACTGTTACCAGGACTTCCTAGTTTCCACAGTCTCTTCCTCACGGTCAGACTCTGACCCTACAGATCTACGGGACGTTTCCATCAGTTATGGGGAGTTCAGAGCGTCGCGGATATGTACAAAGCCGCCAAACATTCCAGACCTGTTATAACACGGCATCTTGTTTTGTTAATTAATCTTGAAGTTTAGACATCATCTGTACAATTCATGGGGTGAGGTAAGGGGTCTGTCATAACATATCCCAGTGATTAGGTCATAGCAGATAATGAGGGGTCTGATAAAAGATCTGAGGTCACAGAGTACAGAGGCCGAGGTGATGAGAGGGTGCGGACGTTCTCAGGCTGCCGAGTCAGCCCTGCACTTTATCTCATTTCCTACAGTAAAAGGTAAAATATTCCCAGTCCACGGGACATGATTTCTCCAGTCTCCACCATGTGGTTGATGGTTTGTATTTGTTGCCCTTGGATACATTACAGATCTGTTCTGCCCGATGTATATGTAGGTTTATAACGTGACCAAGGGCACCAAAGTGCAGGCATCTTATCTGCCCAAGTGACCGATCAGTCCAAGGTCAGGGCCACACAGTGCTTCCCCCTTGCTCACATTATCACCCTTTCTAAACAGCCTGCCTTATACTCAGGCACCAACCAACCAGTAACGCTCTCTTGGAGAGGAAAGTGCCCACAGACGTGGTGACGGCGCACAAGTCACGTCCTGGCACAAAGCCTCCGACGGTGGGGTGAGGAGGACGCGGTGAATTCTGTTTTTACACTTGTAGTTTGGAGTATTAGACGGGGCATTCTCACTGGCACTATTCATGGAGACATTATGGTTTACACTACGGTTGGTACCTTCATGGGACTTTTGTATTCTCCGTTGTGCCATTTATGGGGGCACACAAGTTCGTAGTATTAATGAGCACAGGAAGATTGATAGTTGTCAGTATTCATGAGGCATTCCTCCTAGCACTACTCATAAGAGCACTTTGGTTGCCACTACCTCTGGGGTACTCTGCCTGGCACAACTCACTGGGGCACTCTGGCTGATATTATTTATGGGTACTCTGCCTGGCACTATTTATGAGATTACTCTGCGGTATTTCTCCGAGCACTACTCATAACAGCACTCTGACTGCTACTATTCATGGGGTACTCTGGCTGGCACTACTCATAACAGCTCTCTATATGGCATTATTCATGGGGTACTCTGCCTGGTACTACTCACAAGTTCAACCTGACTGACACTATTCATGGGGAACTCTGCCTGGCACTACTCACAAGAGCAACCTGACTGACACTATTCATGGGGAACTCTGCCTGGGGCACTACTCACAAGAGCAACCTGACTGTCACTATTCATGGGGTACTCTTTCTGACACTACTCACAAGAGCAATCTGACTGCCACTATTCATGGGGTACTCTGCCTGGCACTACTCACAAGGGAAACCTGACTGACACTATTCATGGGGAACTCTGCCTGGGGCTCTACTC
This sequence comes from Ranitomeya variabilis, assembly GCF_051348905.1. Classification (NCBI taxonomy): domain Eukaryota; kingdom Metazoa; phylum Chordata; class Amphibia; order Anura; family Dendrobatidae; genus Ranitomeya; species Ranitomeya variabilis. Next base: position 449,117,705 of record NC_135233.1, read on the forward strand.
ACAAGAGCAACCTGACTGACACTATTCATGGGGTACTCTTTCTGACACTACTCACAAGAGCAATCTGACTGCCACTATTCATGGGGTACTCTGCCTGGCACTACTCACAAGAGAAACCTGACTGACACTATTCATGGGGTACTCTGCCTGGCACTACTCACAAGAGAAACCTGACTGCCATTATTCATGGGGTACTCTGCCTGGCACTACTCATAAGAGCAATCTGACTGCCACTATTCATGGGGTACTCTGTCTGGCACTACTCACAAGAGCAACCTTCCTGTCACTATTCATTGGATACTCTGCATAGCACTATTCATGGGGTACTTTGCCTGGCACTACTCAGAACAGCACTCTGGCAACTATTATTCATGGTATACTTTGACTGGTGCTACTCATAACAGCTCTCTAGCTGGCCCTATTCATGGGGCACTTTGCCTGGCACTACTCATATCAGCACTCTGGCTTCCAGTATTCATGGGGAACTCTGCCTGACACTACTCACAACAGCAACCTGGCTGCCACTATTCATTAGGTACTCTGCCTGGCACTATTCATGGGGTACTTTGCCTTGCACTACTCATAACAGAACTCTGGCTTCCACTATTCATTGGGTACTCTGCCTGGCACTACTCATGACAGCTCTCTAGCTGGCACTATTCATGGGGTACTCTGCCTGACACTACTTATGACAGCTCTCTAGCTGGCACTATTCATGGGGACCTCTGCCTGACACTAGTCATGACAGCTCTCTAGCTGGCACTATTCATGGGGAACTCTGCCTGGCACTACTCATGACAGCTCTCTAGCTGGCACTATTCATGGGGTACTCTGCCTGGCACTACTCATAACAGCAACCTGCCTGCCACTATTCATTAGGTACTCATCCTGGCACTATTCATGGGGCATTTTGCATGGCACTACTTATAGGAGCACTCTAGCTTACACTATTCATAGGGTACTCTGCCTGGCCCTACTCACAGGAGCAATGTGGCACTGATTGTCCTAGGACTGTTCACAAGGACTTTCACTAGGATCATTCATGGAGACGCTGGTACTACTGCAGCTATATTTGCAGTCTGGCACTATTCATGGAAGGTCAGACACACAATAAATTATGTGGACCAATATCCTAACAGTCATGAACTACTACTCTCAGCATGCTGTGTGGAAACCATCAGCCTCCCCTTGTCATGCCTCCACCCTGTCTATTCTAGAATCACATGGCCTCAAATACACAACGTCCTCCTGCTCAGGCTGCAGACAGGGTTACTCATTCCTAAAAATACACTTGGCGTTCCGAAATCACAGATTACATGCCATTCCCTTTACAAAAGAAAATATCCAACCTCCCCGGCCCAAATCTAGCCCAGATGTTATCAGGGGTGTGGAGAGGGGATGCCAGCGGGCACAGGGCAGATCTGAGAACGGTGTGTGCGGACTCTCGTGGTGCTAGCAGGCAGCGCCATCACCGGTGAGCACTATCAGTTTCTATCTAGGGTGGATACAGGGAGTAAAGTGAACGGCCAGATGTTCATTCATAAAAATATTGAGGAAAAACTCCATCCAGGAAACGGTATTATTCACCAGGAAATGGAGGCGAGTGCCAAAAAAAATCCAGTCCAGTCCATAAAGCTCAGATGTAGTCCTACCCCTGGAAACTAAAGGAAAGGAAGTTGTAATTAATACGCCCCATGATCTCCCATTGGTGACAGAAGTTAGGCACTTGTGCAAAATGGGCAAACCCCCACAATCAACGCAAAGCACTCCAGTGAAAGTTCTCATGTTGCAACCTTTTAATATGCTGTATCATAGAGAAAGCCCATAGTGACTATGGGGCCCCTGGGAAGAGGGCCCGACAAAGGTTAGCTCTATATTTTGCACCAATAGTAAGAACCTGGGCAGGAGCCCTCTTTACATGAGCCTTGCCATACAGAAAAGATAACGGTGAGGGGCAAACATTAGGTCCTCCTGTTTTGGGCAGGGGATAAAGTTGTAGTAGTTGTGGGAGATAAGTATCAGGTCCATCTGTTTTGGTGAGGGTATACAGTTATAGTAGTAGTTGTGGGGGCAAGCATCGGGTCCTACTGTTTTGGGTAGGATATACAGTTGTAGTTGTGGGGATAAGCATCAGTTCCCCCTGTTTTGGGCGGGGGATACAGTTGTAGTAGCTGTGGGGGCAAGCATCAGGTTCATCTGTTTTGGGTAGGGTTTGGGTAGGGAATAGAAATGGAGTAGTAGGTGTGGGAGGCACATGTATTGAGTCTTGTTTTGGGCGGGGGATACAGTTGTAGTAGCTGTGGGGGCAAGCATCAGATCCTCCTGTTTTAGGCGTGGGATACAGTTGTAGTTGTGGGGATAAGCATCTGGTCCCCCTGTTTTGGGCAGGGGATACAGTTACAGTAGTAGTTATGGGGGGCAAGCCTCAGGTCCTCCTGTTCTGGGTAGAGGATACAGTTGTAGTAGTTGTGGGGGCAAGCATCAGATCCTCCTGTTTTGGGTGGGGGATACAGTTGTAGTTGTGGGGATAAGCATCAGGTCCCCCTGTTTTGGGCAGGGGATACAGTTGTAGTAGTTGTGGGGGGCAAGTATCAGATCCATCTGTTTTGGGTAGGGAATATAACTGTAGTAGTAGTTTTGGGAGGCACATGTATCGGGTCCTCCTGTTTTGGGTAGGGGATACAGTTACAGTAGTAGTTATGGGGGGCAAGCATCAGGGCCTCCTGTTCTGGGTAGAGGATACAGTTGTAGTAGTTGTGGGGGCAAGCATCAGATCCTCCTGTTTTGGGCATGGGATACAGTTGTAGTTGTGGGGATAAGCATCTGGTCCCCCTGTTTTGGGCAGGGGATACAGTTGTAGTAGCTGTGGGGGCAAGTATCAGGATCATCTGTTTTGGGTAGGGAACAGAACTGTAGTAGCAGTTGTGGGAGGCACATGTCTTGAGTCCTGTTTTGGGTGGGGGATAGAGTTGTAGTAGTTGTGGGGGCAAGCATCAGGTTCACATGTTTTGGGTAGAGGATATAACTGTAGAAGTAGTTGTGGGAGGCACATGTATTGAGTCCTCCTGTTTTGGGTAGGGGATACAGTTCTAGTAGTTGTGGGGGCAAGCATCGGGTCCTCCTGTTTTGGGGAGGGTATACAGTTATAGTAGTAGTTGTGTGGGGAAAGCATCAGGTCCTACTGTTTTGGGTAGGATATACAGTTGTAGTAGTTGTGGGGGCAAGCATCAGGTCCTCCTGTTTTGGGCGGGGGACACAGTTGTTGTAGTTGTGGGGGACAAGTATCAGATCTATCTGTTTTGGGTAGGGAATATAACTGTAGTAGTAGTTGTGGGAGGCACATGCATCGGGTCCTCCTGTTTTGTGTAGGGGATACAGTTACAGTAGTAGATATGGGGGTCAAGGATCAGGTCCTCCTGTTCTGGGTAGAGGATACAGTTGTAGTAGTTGTGGGGGCAAGCATCAGATCCTCCTGTTTTGGGTGGGGGATACAGTTGTAGTTGTGGGGATAAGCATCAGGTCCCCCTGTTTTCGGTAGGGAATATAACTGTAGTAGTAGTTGTGGAAGGCACATGTATTGAGTCCTGTTTTAGACGGGGATACACTTGTAGTAGCTGTGGGGGCAAGCATCAGGTTCACATGTTTTGGGTAGAGGATATAACTGTAGAAGTAGTTGTGGGAGGCACATGTATTGAGTCCTCCTGTTTTGGGTAGGGGATACAGTTCTAGTAGTTGTGGGGGGAAAGCATCTGGTCCTCTTTTTTGGGTACGGTAGAAAGTTGTAGTGGTAACGATGAGGGGCGAACATCAGGTCCACCTGTTTTGCATAGGTGATACAGTTGCAGAAGTAGTTGTGGGGGCAAGCATCAAGTTTTCCCCTATTTTGGTAGGGAACAGATTTCTACTGGCAATCACAGGTGGGAAGCATCTGGTAGTAGTGGTGGGGCGTAAGCATCACGTGTTTCTGCTTTGGGAAGGGGAGAGACTTGTGTTAGTAGAAATCATCCCTGGTGCCTTTTTGCCTGCTGTGAAGTGATATTTTATGGTTATTCTCTATTTTGCACTTTCCAAACAAAGTGCCATTCACCTTGCAGCTCTTTTTACCCCGGTGTCCACAGACCTTGGCTTGGTCCATAGTGCCTTCCATAGAGAGGTCCGGACAGGTATTTCACACTGTTGACATGTCTTACATCCCATATGGGGTGTAGATTTAGGAGTTGCAATGTTGTCTTGTCCTTTTACCTCCTTGACACCTGTGCCCCCCTGGTCACAAAAGAGGACGGCAGTGTTATACATGGTATGTGAGTTGGGGGTCACATTCTGCATTGGGGTCCAGATCTCGGTCTATGTGTCTAAACCACATCACTGGGTGGCAGGTACCACGGTATCTACACCAGGACCCGGCTACTTCCCAGTGAAGACTGGCACCACGGCCTCTATGCTCCATTATAAGGTTTGAGTTGTTATAAATAAACCCTTCCTCGGACTTTTCCAAGTAGACGCACATGAAATACTCGTCTGATTCTCTTTTCCGCAGTGTGGAAATTCTGATTGTACATTGTCATACTTTCCCAGCCTCCCGACGGACGCTCCAGAAAAAGCTGATGACACAACGCACAGAACAAGATGTTCTGAACATGTTTTACAGACTTTCTGGATGAGGTTTGGGGACATGAAGGTGCAAAAAAAGGGAGAGAATTCTCAGAAATGTTTCATTTGAAAAATTCACATCTGATTGGCAGAATCCGCAGTTCTCCATAGATGGCCAAAGTCTGAGCTGTCCCCATCACGTAACCAAATCTTCATTCCCCCTCTTCCTCCAGCGACTGAGGTTCATTCCTCCATTCATGCTCCAAGTTATACACAGCAGTCAAGATGAAGAAACAAAGCTGCAGGGTAAAGCATGGCGGTGGGACAGAGAAACAGACCGAGCTTCTAGAAAGATCGGAGATAAGATTCAGACTACCTCCATTGTAGGGAGTCATTGATCACATCTGTGAAGACGATACGTTGTCCTCCAGACTGATACATTGTACTGCACTGATACATTGTAGCAAACCTACAGGGCAGGAGGAAAATTGGTCACTAGATTGGTCTAGAGTCCTAATATTTTGCAACTTGCTTCCAGACGACGGCACATTGGAATGCTGAACCTTGTAGTCCTTCTCCAGCTAATGTTTAACACCAAATTGAGACCATTCTGGAGTCTTAAAAATCCAGATAACCAGTGGTGCTGGAGCTGCGGGCGGTGGTCTCCATCCAGTGGTTCTCCAGCTGTTGCAAAACTACAATGCCCAGAGTCCCCCGACTGCTTGCAATTGTCATGACATGCTGGGAGTTGTGGTTCTGCTACGTGCCCTATGATGGCGACATTCAGCACACGACACTTGCTCCCTCTTATCTATAATAGGGAGGATTTGTTGCTGGACAGCGGCCAGTCCCCATATCCTGGATAAGACCCAGCTGCCTCCACATCCAGATCACTAAAAGCAAACAGTGGTTTAAGCCGGGATGTTCCCTGCGCTCCTTTGACAACCCTGCCGGCTCGTGTCTCTATAAGGAGAGGGGAAATCTCGGGTTCCACGCAGATGAACATCTTAGGAGGTCTGAGAAAGCAAAGACAAATGATCAGAATCTTTCAAAGCAAACTAGAATTAGAAGCAGATTGAGCAAAACCTTCTCCCAAACGAAGTGCGACACGGCTACATGCACCACGAAGAGGGGGCGTCAATGGTCTTAAAGGGGGACGACACTTATTGCAAAGGGCTCCCTCACTATAAGTCTCCATACTAATGTTAAGATCTGTTTCATTAAGGTCCTAAAGAACAAAAATGGAAAGAAAATACAAAATATACTGCCCTATTGGGGTACGTTGGGCGCTGCTGGGGTCCATCATGGAGCCCTTTAACTACTTTCTGCTTCCGTAGGCTGGCTACAATGTATCAGTGTTTCCCTAAGGTCAGCATTTTACATCCTATTTTGATTAGTCGGCCTGACATGACATCATCCTCGCGGTATGACGCACTTGTGACGTCACGCCAGGCTGGTTAATCAAAAGAAGAGCCGTGGAAGCTGGTAGGTAGGAGGTGGTTTGCAGAGCGCCCATCTGACAGCCACAGATTACTGACATGGTCGAAGGACAGATCCTGTTAATCGATTTCCACCATCTCTAATTATGAAGATAAATCAGAAAAATATTATATCAATATACATGGTGTTCTGAGTCTATGCATAGCAACAGTAAGACTATTAAATTTGGGATATTTAAGCTTTGCTCCCAAAACTGCCAAGAAAGGTCCAAAAATTATCCGTCAACAGCCCAAAAACAACCACTTATGAGCATGGTTTTATTAATACTTGCCCCATTGAGGTCCAGTGTCAGCAAAATCGTGACTTTTGGCAACTTTGTGACTTGCTGGTCCATGCTACTGGATCCAATAACGGAGATGGCATCTTTTTAGACCAGATGGATTGCAGAGGAAACTATCAGCAGCATGGAGGGTTGAAAATAGATCAACTAACAGATTTTGGGAGTTTTAGCTGTCACTGATAGGTCTTTTAGGTCTAATTAGATTCGGATTTATAAAGGCAAAAGAGCAAGGAGATTACACCATAAAAGTGGCAACTTGCCCAAAGGGAGGGGCAACCCGAGCACAACCGGCAGGAAAGTGCATTGTGTCTGTGATGTGCTCTGGGAGCACTCAGCTCCTTTCTACACTTAAATCTGCCAACGTCCTCACTTATCAGAAGGGAAATATATACCGTTACCAGGCTACTGGTAACAGGATGATGGCTGGAGCCGTGACCTAGGACAACAGGCATGTCCTGTGCTGACAACACGGTACTGAACGCAGCCAGTGTGCACATTCTGCAAACGATCCAGGCACTGCGCAGGTATACAGCCATGAGAATATACTCATAAAAAGTTCATAGATGAACTGCAGCACATGACATATCACACCGTGTCATTATGGATTTACCAAAACTAGGCCAAAATGCAGAAGCGGTGCATGAAAAAATTAAGTACACTCTTAGAGCTTCCATCGGAGTTAAGAGGGTAAGTGTCAGTCAGGTGTTGCTAATCAAATGCTCTTTATTAATTGTTTAAAGCACCACTCCAGCATTGCTGTTTTTTTTTTCAGAGCTGGAGTGGCGCTTTAAATGTAAGCCCCCAGCCGCCGTTCCTATAGTCACTTTCACCTTTTACCCACACCGCTCTGGTCCCGCAGCGCCATCTGGTTCTCATAACTTCTCACTAGCCGTAAGTCAGAACTTATGTCACAAAAGCTCAATGCAAGTCTATGAGAGCCAGAACAAGGCTCTGAGATGCACTGAAAAGTGACCTTTGCCACGCTCCGTGAAACACTGGTCACTCCTCGCCGGAGACCGCCGGGAGCGACACTGGAAAAGGATGAAGGTGAAGGCACGTGAGTATGAGACAGGGAGCACCACTTCAATGGTATAATAAAAAAAAACACTGGAGTGGTGCTATAAGTGTGACCACCTCTATAAAAGTAGAAGTTTTGGCAGTTTGCTGATTTGGAGCATTCATGTATGATAGGAAGGACATCAGTAATAATATTAGAGAAGCAATTGCTGCTGCCCAACAATCTGGAGTAATAAGACCACTTCCAAACAAATTGTAGTCAATCATTCTACAGTGAGAAAGATCGTTCACAAGTGGAAAACATTCCAAACAGTTGACAATCTTGAGAAAAGTTGACATTCTAGCAAATTAATCCAAGGTCAGACCGTGCAATTCTTAGAAAAAATTACAGACGATCCCCAAGAGCTACAGCTCAGAGTCTAAAGGCCTCAGTTAGTGTGTTAAAGGTTAAAGTTCATAACATTAAAATTAGAAACAGATTGAACAGGTATGGCTTGTTTGAAAGAGATGGGAATTAGGTTTGCTGTATAAAACTTAATATACCCCTTCTTCTAGGCAATTAAGAGCCCAACTATGGCACCTTTGTCCATGCATCCCTCTCTAATGATACGAGTTACCTCTGCACTTCTAATTGGCCAATTGAATATCCGTGTGTTGTTTTATGGGTACAATTACTCCCAACAAGTCACTTCTATTGAGGGTTCTTTTGAAAGGACTCAAGAGCATCAGTACAGTGCAGATTCCAAGAATGAGTGAACTACATTCATCGAACTTTTTACATTCCTATGAAATTTCACAAGGAAGTGTCAGCGTTAATTCACTTTCAAAGGCAACTGAAAATATGCAACACTGTATGTAATATATCTACATGGTATCTGCGAGTAGCTATCACTGCTGCAGGTACAAACACATGGGGATGATACCAGAATCCCAGAATGGTAATTATTCAGGTCGGGGCTCTCTATTTCAAATACAAAACTCCAAATCTGCAACTTTCCTTAAAGGCGTTGTCTCATTTTTTTTATAAAAGGCAAAACTGCAATCAACTTTGCAACTGATCTCTTATTAAAATCCTCTCTGTTCTGAAGATCAGTGGGATTTGTCATTCTATAATTTACATTGCCTAGGTTACTGGCCACTGCTGCCGTCTATTAGAGGTGGTCGGTTTCCTAGGAACGAAGTGCATGCTTGGTAGCAGAAACTGAAAACGCACAATTTTGGTCAGTGGCTTGACCAATCAAAGCGTCAGTCATCAGGAGTGCAGCACCCACCCTGGCACGCAGGAATCAGGGAGGCAGGGAAAAAGTGTGTTCACAAAGACTGGAGACAGGAGACATAAGACAAGCCCTTTAAAGAGATTTTGCCAAAAAAAAGCAATGATCACCTATCCACAGGCGCTTTACTCACCCCTACTTCTTCCTATCTGTAGTCAAGGGCAGAATGGTTGCTCTAAACGCGCTATTCATTTTCTATAAAGTGACAGGTGACAGATCTACTAAGCTCTCTCGGTCAAAACAAAAGATACTAAACGTTGTGTCTGCACAGCTCCACAACCATGCCGCTCTAACTATAGAGATGGGGCTATTTCTAAATGTTATCATATTCTCTACTATTGCCAAAGTTTCCTAAAATCCCCAAAATATCAAGATCGGATCTATAGATATATATATGCTCAATTCTGGCTGCCTAAAGTGAACACTAGGGGGAGCTCAGCGCAAACAGTCATGTTATAAAGTTCAACAGTGGCTGTATAAAGCCGTGTACAGTGAGCCCCCCCTAGTGGTGGCCGCAGAAAGGCAGAATTTATCAAATAGAACTGCAATATCACAAGTCAGACTCAAAGTTGTTGCCATCCATTAATCTGTAGTCTCTGAAAGGCATATAAATTGAGTTGCATTGCCCTCCTGCTACCCTTCGCTGCTTTACAGTGTCGGTGTTCACACACCAGGAGGCGCAGGATGAACATTAGCAGAGCGATACCTCTGCTTGCTGTGAGTATACCTTTATCTTCTAACATTAGCATCCTATATACTATGAAACACTAAGATATGATCAGACGGGAGAGATTATCATGCAAAGATTAGGATGGACGTGGAAACGGCACACACAACGGGCGAGTGAGGTGATGAGTGAAATATGCGCATCAGAGCCCTGATATACACCCGGACGGGGGGGATCAGCCCCTGCTTCGCACATCCCTTTGGCCGAACACTGACATCTTTCCTGCTAGTTAAAGCATTTGGCACCGAGCAAAATCATTTCTTTGTTAAGACAAGTGCCAAAAATGTCAGTGATGTAACGCAGTTCAACGATAGTGCGTGCTAAGGTTTCACCAAAGGGAACGACAAAGAAGATTATACACAGGCAATGGGGCGGTCAGCGACTGACAGGACTGGAGGGGAACCAAGAAGTGGAATACCAAAGCCATATAATATCAGCGCTGTATGATAGCAGTACAATATAATACAGGGACCATATAATATCAGGGCTGTATGATATCAGTACAATATAATACCAGGACCATATAATATCAGAGGTGTATGATATCAGTACAATATAATACCAGGACCATATAATATCAGCGCTGTATGATATCAGTACAATATAATACCAGGACCATACAATATCAGCGCTGTATGATATCAGTACAATATAATTCAGGGACCATGTAATATCAGAAATGTATGATATCAGTACAATATAATACAGGGACCATATAATATCAGGGCTGTATGATATCAGTACAATATAATACAGGGACCGTATAATATCAGAGATGTATGATATCAGAGATGTATGATATCAGTACAATATAATACAGGGACTATATAATATCAGAGATGTATGATATCAGTAGAATATAATACCAGGACCATATAATATCAGGGCTGTATGATACCAGTACAATATAATACCAGGACCATACAATATTAGCGCTGTATGATATCAGTACAATATAATACCAGGACCATATAATATCAGCGCTGTATGATATCAGTACAATATAATACAGGGACCATGTAATATGAGAGATGTATGATATCAGTACAATATAATACCAGGACCATATAATATCAGGGCTGTATGATATCAGTAGAATATAATACAGGGACCATGTAATATCAGCGCTGTATGATATCAGTACAATATAATACCAGGACCATACAATATCAGCGCTGTATGATATCAGTACAATATAATTCAGGGACCATGTAATATCAGAAATGTATGATATCAGTAAAATATAATACAGGGACCATATAATATCAGGGCTGTATGATATCAGTACAATATAATTCCAGGACCATACAATATCAGCGCTGTATGATATCAGTACAATATAATACCAGGACCATATAATATCAGCGCTGTATGATATCAGTAGAATATAATACAGGGACCATGTAATATCAGAGATGTATGATATCAGTAAAATATAATACAGGGACCATATAATATCAGGGCTGTATGATATCAGTACAATATAATACAGGGACCGTATAATATCAGAGATGTATGATATCGGTACAATATAATACAGGGACTATATAATATCAGAGATGTATGATATCAGTAGAATATAATACAAGGACCATATAATATCAGGGCTGTATGATATCAGTACAATATAATATGAGGAACACATAATATCAGCGCTGTATGATATCAGTACAATATAATACCAGGACCATATAATATCAGCGCTGTATGACATCAGTACAGTATAATACAGGGACCATATAATATCAGGGCTGTATGATAGCAGTACAATATAATACCAGGACCATATAATATCAGCGCTGTATGATATCACGTACAATACAATACCAGGACCACATAATATCAGAGATGTATGACATCAGTACAGTATAATAATAACAGGACCATATAATATCAGGGCTGTATGATATCAGTGCAATATAATACCAGGACCATATAACGGCAGGGCTGTATGATATCAGTACAGTATAATAATAACAGGGCCATATAATATCAGAGCTGTATGATAGCAGTACAATATAATACAGGGACCATATCATATCAGAGATGTATGATATCAGTACAATATAATACCAGGACCATATCATATCAGGTCTGTATGATATCAGTACAATATAATACCTGGACCATATAATATCAGAACTATATGATACGAGTACCCTATAATAAATGGATGGTATAACTGCTATTCTTTACGTGCAAAAATTGCAGTTCTGGAGAACATTAGTGGATGTGATCTGATCTTAGACGCTGCAGATAGTGAAGTCATAAAGCCTAATATTAAGGATGGATTGTCTCTAAACGATTTAAGATGAAAGCGGATCATCAAGGTATAAGACGTCTGTTTGTCCGGCAGAAACCATTCCCTGTAACTGTATCACTTCGCAGCCATCTCAGCACATTCTTTTTTTAACACCAACTTCCAGTTTCTATAAAAAGGATTATAGGGAAAAGGGTTATTCTTGGTCTGTGGGCGATTTGTCAGCAGTGGCCTCAATAACCCCAGAGAAGGATGATGTTCAATATATGAAAGCCGAAAAAGAGAACAAAGTCTAAACAGTGAGCATTACATTTACATATCAGAACAACAATGTGATACTGATATTATTTGCTAGAATATAACTGCTATAATACTGCTCCCTATGTACAGGACTATATCTACTATAATACTGCTCCTATGTACAATAATATAACTACTATAATACTGCCCCTATGTACAATAATATAACTACTATAATACTGCTCCTATGTACAAGAATATAACTACTATAATACTGCCCCTATGTACAGGAATATAACTACTATAATACTGCTCCTACGTACAATAATATAACTGCTATAATACTGCTCCTATGTACAAGAATATAACTGCTATAATACTGCCCCTATGTACAAGAATATAACTACTATAATACTGCCCCTATGTACAAGAATATAACTACTATAATACTGCCCCTATGTGGAAGAATATAACTACTATAATACTGCCCCTATGTACAGGAATATAACTATTATAATACTGCCCCTATGTACAAGAATATAACTACTATAATACTGCTCCTATGTACAGGAATATAACTACTATAATACTGCTCCCTATGTACAAGAATATAACTACTATAATACTGCCCCTATGTACAGGAATATAACTACTATAATACTGCCCCTATGTGGAAGAATATAACTACTATAATACTGCCCCTATGTGGAAGAATATAACTATTATAATACTGCCCCTATGTACAGGAATATAACTACTATAATACTGCCCCTATGTGGAAGAATATAACTACTATAATACTGCCCCCTATGTACAAGAATATAACTACTATTATTCTGACCCTATGTACAAGAATATAACTACTATAATACTGCTCCTATGTACAAGAACATAGCTACTATAATACTGCCCCTATGTGGAAGAACATAACTACTATAATACTGCCCCCTATGTACAAGAACATAACTACTATAATACTGCCCCTATGTACAGGAATATAACTACTATAATACTGCCCCTATGTGGAAGAATATAACTACTATAATACTGCTCCCTATGTACAAGAACATAACTACTATAATACTGCTCCTATGTACAGGAATATAACTACTATAATACTGCCCTTATGTGGAAGAATATAACTACTATAATACTGCTCCTATGTACAAGAACATAACTACTATAATACTGCTCCCTATGTACAAGAACATAACTACTATAATACTGCTCCTATGTACAGGAATATAACTACTATAATACTGCCCTTATGTGGAAGAATATAACTACTATAATACTGCTCCCTATGTACAAGAACATAACTACTATAATACTGCCCCTATGTACAGGAATATAACTACTATAATACTGCCCCTATGTGGAAGAATATAACTTCTATAATACTGCTCCCTATGTACAAGAACATAACTACTATAATACTGCTCCCTATGTACAATAATATAACTACTATAATACTGCTCCTATGTACAAGAATATAACTACTTTAATACTGCCCCTATGTACAGGAATATAACTACTATAATACTGCCCCTATGTACAAGAATATATCTACTATAATACTGCCCCCTATATACAAGACTATAACTACTATAATACTTCTCCCAATGTACAATAATATAACTACTATAATACTGCCCCTATGTGGAAGTATATAACTACTATAATACTGCTCCCTATGTACAAGAATATAACTACTATAATACTGCTCCTATGTACAAGAATATAACTACTATAGTACTGCTCCTATGTACAAGAATATAACTACTGTAATACTGCTCCTATGTACAAGAATATAACTACTATAATACTGCTCCTATGTACAAGAATATAACTACTGTAATACTGCCCCTATGTGCAAGAATATAACTACTATAATACTGCTCCTATGTACAAGAATATAACTACTATAATACTGCCCCCTATGTGCAAGAATATAACTACTATAATACTGCTCCTATGTACAAGACTATAACTACTATAATACTGCTCCTTATGTACAATAATATAACTGCTATAATACTGCCCCTATGTACAAGAATATAACTACTATAATACTGCCCCCTATAGGAAGGCACATATATTATTCTGTGTATCTCTGGCTTCAGTTTCTTTGTTCTGCTCTTGGACACCTCTCGGTCTCTGACACTTGGTATCGGGTGTCACAGGCAGCAGAGATCTTGGCTCGCATTCTCTGAGAATTAAATATAAAGCTTCTAAATAATTGTACAACAAATGACCGGCAGCTGCCTAAATCCTCAGCAACCAGCATTGATTCTGCGCTGTTCGTGTATCGTCTGGTGATTTTCTGTGTGGTCTCCTGACATCACTGCGCAGAGGTCAAACATCAATCTTCATTCCAGAATTATAAATGAAACTGTTTAAAATAAGTAAACCTGGGAAAACATCGGCGATTACTCCCCACATCTGAAAGATACAACTTAATTAGATTATATGTAACAGAGGAAAAGCCGGATCTCAGGAACCTCCATCCTCACCAGAAGAGCTGAGAAATGGTGCTAAGTGTTAGATGGGAACACTAGGAATACTGTTACATAACAAGTCCATATTGATGAGTCCTAGACTGGACACTTATGGCTGGCTCAGGATAGTCACCCACATTGCCACGATCCCGGAAGAGCAAATCTTCATAGTTATGCAGTAATACTGTCCATTTTCCATATCGCTGTCCTAATATGTGGCACTGCGGACTATAAGTACCATATGTTTTACTCTGAAACACTGAAGCTGAGAATCGGGAGAAGATTCATGGGGTGGTGCATTCTTCAGGTCCCTCCTTATCTGTTAATTTGTAATAGACATAATGGAGCGGCTTCTTTTTCTTTCCTTACTTGATTGACAGGTCTCTCCTCATTTACTGTAGAAGCCATGGAGCGGCTCCTTCTTCCTTCCTCACTTGATAGACAGCTCTGTCCTTATTTACTGTAGAAGCCATGGAGCGGCTCCTTCTTCCTTCTTCACCTGATTGACAGCTCTGTCCTTATTTGTTGTAGAAATAATAGAGCGGCTCCTTCTTCTTTCCTCACTTGATTGAATTGACAGCTCTCTCCTTATTTGTTGTAGAAGCCATGGAGCAGCTCCTTCTTCCTTCTTCACTTGATTGACAGCTCTGTCCTTATTTACTGTAGAAGCCATGGGCTCCGTCTTCCTTCTTCACTTGATTGACAGGTCTCTCCTTATTTGTTGTAGAAATAATGGAGTGGCTCCTTCTTCTTTCCTTACTTGATTGACAGCTCTGTCCTTATTTACTGTAGAAGCCATGGAGCGGCTCCTTCTTCCTTCTTCACCTGATTGACAGCTCTGTCCTTATTTGTTGTAGAAATAATAGAGCGGCTCCTTCTTCTTTCCTTGCTTGATTGACAGCTCTCTATTTATTTGTTTATAGATAAACAACTGTCAATCCAACCCCGAGAGAGGTCAGCAGGGTGCTGTTCCTCCTCATTTCTGTGTTTTGGAGGAAATCATAGCTGGTTCCAGCTATAGACTTTGTCCCCGATTCTTGTAGACCATGGTCAGGGCGACAGTTCTCCTGACGTGAACATTAAGAACAGCCTTGTCTGAAATGCATGAGAGTGCAGGTTATGGACTGTGGATATATCACAATTCCTACATAAAAATGAGTTTATAGGATGATACGGATGTGGAGGTCTCAGAAAGGAGGAGGTTCACGGTGTTCTGGTCCGGTGGCCAAGGACTACTGACGTGGCTGCTGGACCAGGACCCTCTATATCTTTTTGTTCAACTCTAGTTATTTGTACATTGTATAACAATAAATGCCCCATCTGGAGGAAGGTGGTGCCAGATATAGGTGCCAGATGAAGCTACCATCCAAATGTAGGAGCCTATATGATGGATGCATAGTGTATTTGCAGGAGAATCTGACCATCGTATCAGACACGATTATTTTGCGCTGACATTGGGGATTACGGGGACAGAAGCCTCTTTGTTTAATCGGAGCTCAAGCTGAATGAGACGCGTGATAATATTTTTGATCCAGTCAATCCAATCTTTTGAGGAGTTGAAGAAGTCGACAATATTTGTATTGTTCTGCTCTGGGTACATGAATGTCAATGGGAGCGGGGGTGCAGGGAGTTTTTCTGAGCTCGCACCGGTGGCTCGTGTCCTTGTCGACATCTGAGGGAATTAGCTCAAGGCGTTCTTAGATCTGCCGGGAGATTTCACAGAAACATTGTTTCTCCCATGAAATATTAATTCCAGAAGTTTGTTCTGTTCCAAGAAACACAAAAGCTCCAGTCATTAGATGGTGATTTTCACCCCACTTGTCTAATATGAATATATGGGAATTGTAAAGCTCGGCTTTCCAGCCATTCCTAAAATATTTGGGGCAATGAATTTGGGAATGAGGAGGGTTGTGCGAAGAGTGATTAGGGGAACAATGATGAAGGAGGAGGGTGGGAAAATGGGAGCAAGAAAGGGCATAGATTCTATAGAGGCAGCCTACACATCTGCTATAGGGTCCATACCAATGGGGCCCAGTCCTATTTGGTTCTATTCCCAGTTGAAACTTGTTGGACAGACACTGGCCAGGATTTTCTTCTCCATAAAATCTGCATTGTTAGCAAACATGGGGTCAATAATTGGCTCAAAGGTCATCAACACCAGACCTTCTGTCCTGCATGGTAAAACCAGCACTATAATGGGGCCAGCTGTGACTTTCTGTAGGGCCCGCTATCTTTTATGAACGCCACTGGGCTCAGGTGATTTGTCGGACAGGTTAAACAGGTTGTACAGGAACACGGCGAGGTTAAAGCTACACCTGGGAACCTTCATCGACTGCAGCAAGTGAAAATGGAAGTGAACATGTTCCTACGGTTAGACGGTACTGACCCTGTGAGGGCCCTGTGGCTATCACCTAGGGAGACACTGGCCACAACTTAGGCGGTCTACAGCTCGCACTTATGTGTCAATTATGCTACAGCATACACGTGTTTCCTATTTATCAACATTGCTGATGGCAGAATAGGTGTATTTAAAGGGTTATTCTCAAAAATCGTAGGAATCTGACCTCTGGGATCCTCATCAATCTTGAGATTGGGACTCTGAACTTCTTGAATGGACTAGTGGTGGGCATGCTCGACCTCCACTCCATTCATTATCGATGGCATAGCTGGAGAAAGAGGAATACAACACTCCGTTATGTTCGACAGTCTGATAGAGCGTTGTACGCCTTCACTTCATTCTGTACGGTCCAGTTCCCAGGGTCCAGAACCGTGCTCTCAGAATCTCTAGGGGTCCCATAGGTCAGATCACGAGAGATCACAAATTTCTTCTGCATCCTATGGATAGGGAAGACTTTACGATTTTGGGAATAACACTTTTAACCCCACTCTCAGTCCAACCCTGAAATACATCATCCCCATTTGAGAACATCCCATCCCTGCCGGGATTGTTTCCCAAATAATGAGGCTAATCATGGCGAATTTGGGACTTAAGACAACTACGTTGTATATGTCAGGGGTAAGAGGACATTAAAAGAGCAGCTATTATGTATGACAATGGATGTTTGGAGCATTCTGGAAAAAGAAATAAGCGATGACCCTACACAGCAACCTCTGGCAGAATGAAGCCCCCATTGTAGTATTCTCTACACTGAAGAGTCCCAGGCAGGACAGCACAGTCTGTGTGGGGGATGGGAAGTGACAACTGCTCAGATGGAGTCACTAGACAGGTGGAGGTGTCAGAAGAGAGGACACGGTATATGACATTGATTCCCTCTTCGCTTTCCCACCAATTATTCCCCTGTCGCCTGTTTATAGACGATTTATCTGAAAGCTTCTTCTTTTCTCCATCCCTGACAGCCGCGGGCAGAAGGAAGTTTACCTTCCAGGGATTATGCGGAGGATGAAGAATGTTCTTTAGAGAACACACAAAGGTATTTGGAGTAAACTCTTCGCTCCACTTGATAAAGTGACTACGAGGTGATGGGTTTTGGTCATCGCTGACGCACCGTCCAAGGTGGACGAGTACGGACCGATCCCCCAGAATAAAATTGTGCCCCATCTGTGCCAGCTTACATAAGCTATAATGGAGAATGCAGGACTGGGTGATGACTCACGGGTAAAAAATGCATGTTTAACGCTGGAGCGAAAGTAGAAAAATATTGTGAAATTTACAAACATTCTTGGAATCTCGGCATGGCAGGACACGGAGATCGTCTGATTGGCGATTGATGGACTTA
The DNA here is from genome assembly GCF_051348905.1 of Ranitomeya variabilis. NCBI lineage: Eukaryota > Metazoa > Chordata > Amphibia > Anura > Dendrobatidae > Ranitomeya > Ranitomeya variabilis. Next base: position 449,135,828 of record NC_135233.1, read on the forward strand.
AGCTTAAAAGGAAGTGAAGACGATAATCTGACGACTGATAGACGTACGGTTTGTTCTGGGGGTTATGTAACTTTGCACAATATGCAGGGGCATGTGCCCCCCGGTACAGGGTGCCAGGAGGGCACCAACATGCCGCTATGCTGTAGAATGTATATACAGGGGTACGATGTAATTGACTGTCCTGGATAAGGAAAAGCCAAGCTACAACTATACAACCTTATGTTTTAAATTTCTTTTTGATCACGACCATAGATAAAGGCCCTCAGTCCATGACCTATATTAGGTAAGACTGGGGGCGGTGTCTGCAAAATCCGCTGTCTGCAAAATCCATACAATCCAGGGGATAGTCTGTGAATCTACTGATACAAGTGAATACCTTGCCACAGTATTGGTAATGAAGAAAAGTATATTTACCCTACAACTCTACTATCTGATTCCTTCACATCATCGAGATCTCGTCTTGCTGTAAGTGACTGGAAACGGTCTTGTTTCCTGTATAGAGGGGTTGGACCAGGACGCACATGACACCTAGTCCTGTACTGATAATCTCTTCTGCTGATAAAACACTGAATGAATTGAAACGGCAACACACAGCCCAGTAAGTGATGCATCGCTGGTATCAGGGTATCTGCCCCTACACCATGCTGCTCTCAGATTACATAACAAAAACCTGCTGACAGATTCCCTCTAAAAGTATTTAGCTTCTAGCGAAAGACAAGAATGCCACTGTTCACTGACAGCAATCTTATGTCTTCAAGACAAAGTGAAAAAAATGGTGTTGAGGTCTCCTTGCTAAAGTCAATTTTCACTCTTGTACTCCTTAAGTTCACACTCACCAGAAAGGGTAAACCCTCTAATCCTACCAGCCCGTCCTCTTCACCCCAAGTCCTGACACAAGTGTCCACCTGTCACACGCTGAGCGTCCAGGAAAGAAGCTACACGGTCAAGTGTTTAATCCACAAACACATGAGGACGATATCCAAGAGCAACCCGAGCTGGCAGTGCCCGCACCTGCGCCAACACACACAAACTGCACCAAGAGAGATGAGCAAAGACCCTGACATTTTTGGGGGCAGATTCGCTCAAATCGGACAGCAGATTTGATTGGGTCTGAGCATTGCGTTCCGATCTCACTCCGATTTATACGGCCATCTTAGGAACTCACCTTATTTCTTAGGCCGCCCCGGCTCCCCGGTCGTCCCCCCTGGATCTTCAGTTCATTTGCTGTCACTTGGGGGCAACACAAGTTTTTTACAAGCGCTACACCCCACGTGACCGCGGGAACCTCAGAGCCGGAAGAACCGAAGTCCCGCAGGAAGACAGGGGAGCAGAGGCGTACAGACTTAACTGAGGACCTAGGACAGGTGAGTGTCATTTATTTTTTTGTATTTTAACCCCTTCCAGGCCATCCAATGAATCTACTACAATGGCTGGTCACCATTTTACTGGATTCTTGAAAATCAAATTCACAAAATTTTAGGAATCACCAGAACCCTCATCATCTGATAGGCGAGTCCAATAAATGCTGGGTTCTGCTGGTATTATAGGAGAACATGTCAGCCCCCTTCCTTGCTTACTAATATGGGGGAGCCTATAGAGAGGGGATCACACCACTACTCCCACGCGTTTCGCTTACCTTCGTGCCCATGCATGCCTTCCCTTTCTTGTATTCCTTCTGACTGTACCGTTTATCCAGCTTGTTCCATAAGGCTTTGGCTTTCCAGGTGGTCACCTTGGACTTGAGTTTGCTGTAGAAATGCCGATAGTCCTTGGGATCAAGATCAAGCTGCCGAGTGAGGATGTTAAAGGCCTGCAGGGTTCCTTTACATGTCGTGGCCTGGATAAAGTTTTCAAAGAGCTGTCCGGCTTGTCCGTGCTTGTCGTCATCATTCTCCCCCATAATTCAGGTTGTCAGTGGTCGGGTCTAAAAGACACTACATAAGGTGGGAAATGTCTTGGTCTGGCCTTCTTTGCAACACCTGCAATGAGGAAGATCACATGTAAGTTAGGAATCTGCAGTGAATTTTCAAGAACTACATTTTACTGTTGCTTTATAGTGATTGTGGCTCCATTTTTCTGATACAGAGCTTCAATGCCCAGATATGAACACTAGAGGGCGCTTATTGCATACAGGCTTATCATTACAATCAATGTATAAGCAGTATGCAGTTAGCGCCCTCTAGTGGTGGCTGCATGCACACTATGAGTTATCTTTTAAATTAAAGTCTTTGCAGGAGATACAGTGATCTAAATCAGAACAAAAAGAGTCCAAACCACAGAAAAGATATAAAATAAATAGATACATAGATAGATAGAAAAAGAAAACAAAAAGCAGCACCAAAAGAAAACAAAGGGTGCAAAAAATCCTTCCAGGTATGTACCAAACCTCATGCTATAGTCCAAAAGAACGAAGCCAGCTTTCAAATAGAAAAATAAATGGGCCAATAAATCACATTTATTTTTTCTATTGGAGTGCTGCCTTCGTTCTTTTGGACGATAGATAGATAGCTAGATAGATAGATAGATAGATAGATAGATAGATAGATAGAGGAATAGATAGATAGATAGATAGATAGATAGATAGATAATATATAGATAGATGAATAGATAGAAGGAGGGATGGATAGATAGATAGTCAGAAGGAGGAATGGATAGATAGATGAAAGATAGATAATAGATAGATAGATGAATGGATAGATAGAAAGATGGATAGATATGAGATAGCTGGATAAGGCAATTGATAGATATTAGATAAAAAAGAAATGAAATAGACAGAAAAAGAAAGAAAGAAAGAAAGAAAGAAAGAAAGAAAGAAAGAAAGAAAGAAAGAAAGAAAGAAAGAAAGAAATGGATAGAGAGGTAGAAAGATAGATATTCTTACTATGGTCTCCAAATTCTAGTTCAGATCCACAAGTAGAGAGCGGAGTAGCTGACTCAGAAAACACAGGAAGGAAACCAAATTAGGACAAAAATCTTGGTTCCCCCATAGAGAAAAAGTATTAGACTTCCCAGGCAGGAAGACGGTTATGTGGGTCTGACTGCGGATTAATCGATCCTCCCGAATACTAACAGACAGAGCGGGACGCACTACCGGGGGCTCAACTGCTGGAAGGACAACAAAGGCTCCGCTCCCAGCGCTCACACACTTAAGGCTCCTTCTCTTTTGCAACTTTTAAGAAAACAAAAAGAAAACTTCCTCCTATCAGACAGAAATGTTTCCCTGTAGAAATTCTACTGAGACGTATAATTGCTTTATCCATTTCTGGGGAAGCTGAGCGACAACCATTCTAGCTGCTGTTACTGCTCCCAGGGGCTCAGTCATCTTTCCCAGACTCAGAAAAGGCAAATATGACTTATTATACAATATGGAAAGTATGATGTTTTGCAGCATACGAATATGCCGCTCCGAGCAGTAGGAAAGCTGGGTGACAGCCCTCCATGCCTGCTGTGATGGTGGTCCTCTCATGTGATGTAACACGCCGAGCACAGAGGAACAGCGGCACCTGCTTTATTATAGGGTCCATTAGAACAGCCTCTCTGATGTGGGAAAATGTTTCTGGCTTTGGAAGAACGTCTGGTGAAAATGAAGAAAAAAAAGCTAAAAGTAAAAAATAAAAAAACAGCGTTGACTTATTTCGGACGCCTCCCAGGCCAGACGTTCCAAACCACAATTAGACACTCCTTGCGAAAACAGAACATGGCAGCCACGGCAAACTTCTGTTTTTCTCCCTCAGCTCTCATGGTTTCTCAAGACAGAAAACTGGCATCACAAGATTTATTCTTCAGCACACAAACGTCTTTTTTTTTTTGTTAACTTTTATGGCAGGAAGAAGCGCAAGTGAATGTTGCAGGTTAATTAGCTTACAACATATCGAGGGTTCAGATTATCTATTATCTATCTATCTAGAAAACAAAATTAATTTAGTTTATGTGGCGACATTTTGGCTCAGAATTGCAGAGTCTTTTGCTAGCATTATATACGGTGAATGAACTACATAGAAGTAGATGCATAAATACAAGTGATCAAGACACGGTCATTACACAATGAATCCAAACATTCTATCTATCTCATATCTATTGTATCATATCTATATCTATTATATTTACACATCTGCATATGTATCTATTATCCTTCTCATGTCTATCTAATATCTATCTCTAGCTATCTTATATTTATCTCATATCTATATCATATCTCCATCCATCCACCCACTCAACCATACATTTACCCATCCATCCACCCAACCATACATTTACCCATCCATCCACCCAACCATACATTTACCCATCCATCCACCCAACCATACATTTACCCATCCATCCACCCAACCATACATTTACCCATCCATCCACCCAACCATACATTTACCCATCCATCCACCCAACCATACATTTACCCATCCATCCACCCAACCATACATTTACCCATCCATCCACCCAACCATACATTTACCCATCCATCCACCCAACCATACATTTACCCATCAATCCACCCACCTATCCATCCAGCCATCCATCCACCCACCTATCTATCCATCCACCCACCCACCCATCCATCCACCCACAGATTCATGCATCCATCCACCCACCTATCGATCCATCCATTTATATATCCATCCACCCACCTATTCATCCATCCATCCACCTATCAATCCATCCATTTAAATATCCATCCACCCACCCATCCATTTACCCATCCATCCACCCACCTATTCATCCATCCATCCACCCACCTATCATTCCATCCATTTATATATCCATCCACTCACCCATCCATCCACCCACCTATTCATCCATCCACCTATCGATCCATCCATTTATATATCAATCCACCAATCCATCACTCTAACCATCCATCCACACACCCATCCATTTACCTATTCATCCACCCACCTATCCATCCATCCACCTAGCCATCCATCCATCCATTTACCCATCTATCCACCCACCCACCCATTTACCATCCAGCCACCTATCTATTCATCCGCTTCATCCATTGATCTAACCATCCACCCATCCATCCATCCACCCACCCATTAATTTACCCATTCATCCACCCACCTATTCATCCATCCATCCATCCATCCATCCACCTATCTATTCATCCATTTATACATCCACCCATTCACCAATCTAACCATCCATCCATTCATTTACCCATCCACCCATCTATCCATCCACCCAACCATCCATCCATTTACGCATCCATCCATCTACCCATCTATCCATCCACCAAACCATCCATGCATTTACATATCCATCCATCTATCCATCCACCCATCCATCTATCCATCCATCTACCCATCCATACATCCGTCTTATATTCATTGTCTATATAATATACTGTATATCAATCCCAAAAATTGGCAATGCCCCAGCTCTGTTACTTAATTTTGGAGTGCTGCCTATTATTTAGCACTCCTTTGGATTGCTATGTATGTGGAGGATTTTGGTGAAATCCGTAGCAGCTTTGCACCCATGAATGTTTGGAAGAGTGCTGCTTGCTTTATATCTATCATCTATCTATTATTATTATTATTGTTATTACTACTTACATCTATCTATATATACTCCCTTCATATTTACAGCTATCCGCCATATGGCTCCTGTCAGACACTAACAAGGAACCAGAAAATGAACCGCCATGTACCGCTAAGTATAAGCTATATCTGAAGGTGTCTGCACACACACGTAAAGCCCAGGCTGATCAGAGGCTCCACGCCGAGCGTCCTGGTAAGAGCCAGGGCTTTATAAATAAGCTCCCAACCTGCAGAGAACATTGTGTCCTGAGGGTACAGAGAATTTCCAAATTCTCCAAATGTTGTGGCTGTGGGATGTGCAGACACAAGAGGGGGGACATCTGCTCCAGCTTGGTGGCCCGGACAGGCAGATGTAGCAGCGGTCATGTCCTCCTCATACACAGCTGTAATGTATGATACCGGCTATCAGTTATAATAGTCAGAGACGGGGTCATATCCAGATAAATATATAATATATCACTAAAGGGGCTGTGTCCTACTGTAACTTTACCAGCATTTCCACCCAAAACTTATCACCCAGCTTTCCCAGACTCCCACCAGTCATAGCCTTCGGACCCTCGAATATAGATGAAAGCCAATTCCTCAGCCCCTTACTTGCTAACATTGCAATTCCACTACAAAAGAGGGGAAAAGTTTGGGATTAAACAGGGCTAAGCCTTCTCTCTCTACGTGAGCCCTAGCAGCCGCATGCCTTTAAAGGATATAGACATGTTCGGTGGCATTTTATTTACTTCATTCACTTATTTGGGGCCAAAAAATATTTTTGAAATTGGGTTTCATTAAAAATGTTAGACGAGTTATCGTTCTCTGGGCTCTATACTTGGATTTACATAGAAGGAAGGCTGAAGAATGAATTAACTAAGAGTCCCTCAGTGAGCAACATAGCCGTTATCCCTTCTCCTAACCTCTCAGCTGACTTTTGACCTCAGTTCAACTTTGATGTGGTCAGAATCAGCAAACAGGAGCTCAGGAGAAGAGATAGGAGCTACAAAGTCAAAAGGCATTTTTTTTTACTTTGAAATGCATTGGTGTGAATAAAAACGCTTCCTTATACTCTCCAGATCTCACCCTTCCAGCGAGCGCAGCCCGCACACCGTGATAAACGGAAGGAGCTCACTGACGGACCCTCAGTTAACTCATTCTGCTGCCAGCCATGTACAGAGAAGCACAGGGCCCGCTTATAATTAATCTGTCCAAACCTTTTGATGAAATTCAATGCAAAATGATTTTTTTTTTCACCCAGAATACATGCACTTAGGAAAAGTAAATAAATGTCCCCAAAGGTGTCCATATCTTTAATGAAATTCAGACGTTGTCAAAAAAAGATGGATGCAAACATGTTGAAGAATGATTAATTGTAGCTTGTGAACATTGAGATCATCCATCAGACATGTTTGTACCAAGCCGTGAAGACTTCCATGGAAGGTGTTGGATTGTGCTGAGTGTGTGTTTGGGGCTGATGTTCCCCAGACATGTTCTGGGTCTGCTCCTCTGTACGGTCTCTGAACCATGCGCTGTAAATATGGCTTTATTATCTGCTCCGACAGGTTCTATATGTAGCACAGGGATCCTCCGCAATGTGACCTGCATCCAATCTTCCCATTAGTGGACTGTAGATATCGCATGGCTCCGATCATTCCATATACTATTATAGGAGCTTTCTGTGTTTATGTAAATAGATATTCATTGTAGTATAAACATTCCGATATATTTTGTGTAACAATTACAAGATCAATGAGAACAATGGAGCGATTTCATCAAAAGCTGATGCCGGAAATAACGTAAAACTATTTGAAATGTTACAATCATTTTTTGCAGTTGATGAAAAGTGGAGTAAATGAAGGCAGAAATGTTCTCCGGTCTCAGATGTCTTACGCCGGCGCGTGGCAGACTATACAGGGGCAGGTGAAATCTCATGGAATCTCACAGAACTGGAAGAATTGATGAAAATCCCTCAAACAAGGCTTGAAAGACTCCTGTCTGGCTACAAAAAGTGTTGACAAGCTGTGATAATTGCAAAAGGGGGTGCTACTAGGTACTAACCATGCAGGGTGCCCAAACTTTTGCATCGGCCCATTTTCCTTTTTGTAATTTTTAAAATGTAAAAGAGGAAAATATATAATTGTTTGCCTTAAATACAAAGGAAATGTGTCATCTTTAACTTTAGGCCTTTTAGAGGTCATTTCATCTTCGACTTAATTAACTGTTCACAATAACAGTAATTTTGACCAGGGGTGCCCAAACTTTTACATCCCACTGTTATCTTATTCCAACTCCTCTTAGGCTATGTGCACTAAAAGCTCGGTGGACGGTGATGTATATGGGAAAAGATGAGTGTATAGCAATAAATATATAGGAAAGCTGGGTGCATAGTGATGTGCCTGAGAAAAACTGGGTGGAAAGTGATGTATATGGGAAAAGCTGGGTAGACTGTAATATATATGGGAAAAGCTGGGTGGAAGGAAATTTATATGGAAAATCTAGGTGCTAGCAATGCATATGAAGAATGATGATGGAAAGTGATGTGTATGGGGAAAGCTGGGTGGATACTATCTATATAGGAAAGCTAGGTGGATAGTAATGTATACTGGAAAGCTGAGAGGACGGTGATGTATATGGGGAAAGCTGGATGGATAGTGATGTGTATGGGAAATCTGGGTGGACGGTGATGTATGTGGGGAAAGTTGGGTGGATAGTGATGTGTATGGGAAAGCTAGGTGGACGATGATGTATATGGGGAAAGTTGGGTGGATAGCAATGTATATGGGAAAGCTGGCTAGGTAGTGATGTGTATTGGAAATCTGGGTGTATAGTAATTTATGGGGAAAGCTGGGTGGATAGTGATACATATGGGGAAAGGTGGGTGAAAAGCAGTGTATACGGGAAATCTGGCTAGGGAGTGATGGGTATGGGAAATATGAATGGATAGCAATGCATATAGGAAAGCTGGGTGGATAATGATGTGTATGAGAAAAGCTAGGTGGAAAGTGATGTACCTGGGAAAAGCTGAGTGAACAGTGATGTGTATGGGAAAAACTGGGTGGACGGTAATGTATATGGGAAAAGCTTGGTGGATAGCGATGTATATGGAGACTATTAAGCTATATAGAAAAAAGACAATTCCCTGTAGTTATATGCATACAACAATGGTATTGATATTACTAAGCACCAAAAATAAAATATTAAATAAAACATTCCTGTGACTAATGTGGAACATTATGATACTCTCAGTCCCCTCTAGATACTTAATGTTACTAATCCACAGCAGTAGAAATTGCCTCCTTAAGAGAATGAAGATGTTACAGTCCAATATAAGGTACATGTAATTATTATTATTACATGTCTGTCCAGGTGTCTGCACAGCTTTCTTGTCCTTGTGGATGTCCGGCCCTCCGTGTACTTCTGGCCACCATTGTTCCAGCTAATAGATGATTGGTGGTACCACATGTCGGACCCCCAACAATCTGACATTGATGACCTAGGTCATTAGGATCTGTAACCACCTAGATGACTCATGAGTGATAATTGGGGGGGTCGTTCTTTATCAATCATTGATAGGCGTCATGAGTTGTAGGAACAAAACAAGGTGAACACAGTTGAGACTTCGCTCGCTTTGATCCCGAATCCTTGATCTGTCTGTTTAGATTTGGCAGGAAACATTATTACTCACTAATCTGCAGGAGTTGTGCAGGTCAGGAGAATAATATTATTTTCAGACTGTGCCTCGGGATTCTTCGTATTTGGTTTCCAGTGGATCTGTATTTCCAGATAAATTCCTGTGTTATTGGCTTGTAGCTTAGAGAATAAACTGTATCACAGACAAAACAAATATAAACTCACTGGGAACCGTTCATCTCTCCGTCAGGTTAAAAAGGGATTTCTACTTTAGACAAGCCCTGTCCGGTAGCTGCTTTTCCCAGTTATAGGGCGATTTCAGGGGTCCTAGTGCTGCGGCTTCTCATAATATCATGGGAATACATGTAACATAGTGATGGAACATAAGGACACTTGTTACTGATCATTGCCCTGTGTAAATGTGCCAACGCCATTCTATCGGTGGATTTTACTGCTCATTCTGGCCCTTAAATCATTATTTTGGACAGCACACCGCCCCACATATACAGGGAATAGGATGTCAGTAACTGAATAATTGTATTCCTGATCGGTCTGTCCCCATACAGTTTGCTTCCGCCCATGTGGACAGGCCATAAATTAGCCTAATTGCACTTTAAAAGGAGCATAATACTGCACAAAACAGGGTGAGTGATGATGTAAAAGCGCCATTCAGTGAACACATAATGGGCCCATAAAGTTCCTGTATAATAGTTCAGCACAGTACCTATACAGCAGTGCCATATACTGAATACATAATGGTGCCATAAAATACCTATATCTGCAAACCTCTGTCACCCTTTTTCATTCTTGTCTGGACTACTGCAACGCTCTACTGATCGGTCTCCGTCTAACTAAACTTTCTCCTTTCCAACCCATCTTGAATGCAGCAGCCAGAGTCATATTTCTGTCCAGCTGCTACACCGATGCCTCCATCCGGTGCCAGTCATTGCACTGGTTACCCATCTGCTACAGATAGTACAATATAAACTTATCTATTTCACTCGGAAAGCTCTCCACAGTTCTGCAACACCCTACATCTTCTCCCGAAATCTCTATCACCCTACCTGTGCCCTTCACAGTGCCGCAACACCCCACATTTCCTCTTCATCTCTGCCTATCACCCTATCCTTGCTCTCTGTTCTGCAACTGATCTAAGAATAACATCCTCTATAATCTGAACCTCGCAGCTCTGTTTCCAAGACTTCACTTGTGCTGCGCAAGTTTTCTGGAATTAATTACCCTGGAGAATCTGACTAATACCTAACCCACACATTTTTAAGCATGCTTTATACTGATGACATAAAGGTGCCATAAAGTACCTACAGTAAGTAATGGTTCAATACAGGACATCTATACTGTGAGATACAAGTAACACATAGTGGTGCCATAAAGTGCAGGTATAATAGTTCAGTGCTATACAGCAAACGCTTAGGGGGGGATTTATCAATGAATTTGCACAATTTTTTTACATAGATTGTGCAAAAAATAAAGTGACCGCTTACACTGTATTCCCCAAAAGTAGAAGGAGGGATTATGGTCATTTTGGAGGCAGTGTGGACTCCATGTCCCTAACAAATGTATCAGTCCTATGTAAGTCTATGGGGCGGCAAGAACATTTTGGAAGAAAAGACGGGCAAAGGAATTCACCCACCAAAGAAGTATAGCTGGGGCTGGAGGAAGGGAGACTGGGGTAAATAATGTTTTCTTCTCCGACGACCAAAAATAGCACCTGGCAATAATTTGCAATTCCTCTTTCGATTGTATTTGCTTTGTTCTCCATTATTGCACCATTACTGCCCTTCATGATATATAACATCCTAGATGTACATATCTTAAAACTCCAATCTCTATCACCCCACACCCTTTTCATCCATAAATTGTCAGCCATGTCAAGAGCCCCCAGTTTCCTTCAAGACTTTAACTTGACCCTATAGTGTGTGATCTCAATTTATAGATTGCAATAGTTCTGGGGGGAAAGTATCAAATGGAGTCAGCAATACTCAATATGTGAGCGATTATCCTCCTGTGACTAATAATGGGGTTCCCTATGGTCCCCCCTGGGCTAGTAGATGTCAAGCATTTCAGGGATCGGGGCTAGCTACCAGCCATCACAAGGGACAACAAGGAGCGAACACTTCCTAAACTTCTCGTAGAACAATTACTACAATAAAGTGTAATGCAAATACTCACGACGCTCCATGTATCCAGGGTGAGGTCCTCACCTACGGGGGTCAATTTGGAGGCTCTTCATTGAAGTAAATCATTGTTTCACTTTAACAATATATTATCTCTTAAGACTTTGAGCTTCACCATCTTTTAGCGCATTGTTACAAAGTCTCCAGGCTTCTAGGTCATTGACACAAGGAATCGAGTTGTGGAATTCTACTGTCTTGTAGCGAACTGGTTACAATGTATCAACGTCATTAGACAACTTACAATGTAACCAGAATGATGTAACTATCTTTAGATCAATGGTCAGGAGATGGCTCTTGGGTGAGAATGGCCAAGTATGGCTGTGTGCTGTCCTGGCACCCTGGGAAGTGTCCGCGCTCCACACTTGGAAGCCTCCACTTATCAGGCAGTTTTGCTGGAGGAATGCGAGACATTTCAAGCATGAAACATTTCTGACAAGTGCAGCTCTGCCCGTCCAGGCTGACCCCCTAATACCAGTCGCTCCTAAAAGTAGAACAGCGCAACTTGCAAATTGACCTTGTTTTACAGAATGGAGACTCATCTGGATATCTGTATGGGAGTCCTGAAAATAGGAGATGCAGATGTGCAGCCACCTCTCTATTAACAGGTCCTATCGATGGGATCCTCATCTGACAAACCCTTTAAACCCCCTCTGTCTGAATAAATGTCAGATTTCACTGTAATTCTGATATTTAAGTCCTGCCTAGATATTGGCGTTTAAAAGAATGGGAATCTTATATATGAGACATTCCAATATTCTGACTTCAGAGGAAGGGGGTGGGCAAGTTCTTGCTCCAAAATCAAATAATAATAAGCAGGAATTGAAGTCCGATTTTTATTTTTGATATGGGTTCCCATCTTTTCTATCTACTCAATGTTGCAAATCCTGGTAACCTGGTAAAGAAGGACAGTCGCGTATTTCTGCAGGACTGGGCAGATGCTTGTAATATCCTATTTATCATTAGTAATTCTGACATTACAGATTAGGATGTTAAACAAGGAACATATTCCCTTTGATTGATGAGGTCAGGGCTGTGACGACCATATAGGCCTTGACAGTGGCGTAACTACAAAGTTATGGGCCCCGGTGCGAACTTCCAAATGGGGCCCCCCCGCCATAAAATTCAATGTAAGCCCCAAAGAATACAATGCAGCCCCCCTCATAGTATAATGCAGCCCCTCCATACAGGGGCAGTGACAAAGACACGAGCAAATGGTGACGAGGGGGCAGAGGAGAGGGAACAAGGGGGCAAGGAAGACAGGCACTAGGGGACACATGGGGGCTAGGAGGCAGGGGAGAAGGATACAAGGGGTCTAGTGGGCAAGGGAGACTGACACAAGTGGGCAAGGGAGACTGACACAAAGGGCACACGGGGACTAGTGGACAAGAGAGACTGGCACACGGGGACACGGACTAGTGGGCAAGGGAGACTGACACACGGGGAATAGTGGGCAAGGGAGACTGATACAAGGGGACTAGTGGGCAATGGAGACTGACACACGGGGACAAGGGACAAGCACAAGGGGACAAGGGAGACAGGCACAAGGGGACACATAGGGACTAGTGAGCAAGAGACTGACACAAGGGGACAAGGGATACAAGCACAAGGGGACACACAGGGACAAGTGGGAAAGGGAGACTGACACACAGGGACTAGTGGGCAAAGGAGACTGACACAAGCACAAGGGGACAAAGGAGACTGACACAAGCACAAGGGGACATAGGAGACAGGCACATGGGGACACACAGGGACTAATGGGCAAGGGAGACTGGCACACGGGGACACAAGCATAAGGGAGACAGGCTCAAGGGGACACACAGGGACTAATGGGCAAGGGAGACTGGCACACGGGGACAAGGGACACAAGCATAAGGGGACAAGGGAGACAGGCACATGGGGACACACAGGGACTAATGGGCAAGGGAGACTGGCACATGGGGACACAAGCATAAGGGAGACAGGCTCAAGGGGACTCACGGCCCCCTGACCTGCCAGAGCCGCTTGCAGCTGCGACCGTAGTAGTTACGCCGCTGCCTCACACACACACATACTACAGATATCACACACACACTACAGATATCACACACACACACATCATACTACAGATATCACACACACACACACACATCAGTTATTACACACACTACAGATATCACACACACATCATATTACAGATATCACACACATACTACAGTTATCACACACACACACTACAGATATCACACACACACACAGACATACTACAGATATCACACACACACATCATACTACAGATATCACACACACACACACACACTACAGATAACACACACACACACTACAGATATCACACACACACACACACTACAGATATCACACACACACACACACATACACACACTACAGATATCACACACACACACTTCATACTACAGATATCACACACATACTACAGTTATCACACACACACTACAGATACCACACACACACACACACACACACACACACACACACACACACACACACACACACACACACACACACACACCAGAGATACCAGCTTATATACACAACTCACAATCTCCTCTCTGGTACAGGGGTGGCTGATGTAAACCGGCTGCAGCTCCTCAGCTTCTCCTGACTAAGGCTAGTTTCACACTAGCGTCGGGAACAACCCGTCGCTGTGCGTCGGGCCGACGTTCCCGACGCTAGTGTGGTCTCCGCCGCACAACGGGGGCAGCGGATGCATTTTTCCCTACGCATCCGCTGCCCCATTGTGAGGTGCGGGGAAGTGCGGGGAGGTGGGGGCAGAGTTCCGGCCGCGCATGCGCGGTCGGAAAAAGTGGACCGTCGGGAGCAAAAAACGTTACATGTAAGGTTTTTTTCTCCCGACGGTCCACTACCACACGCCCAAGCGTCGCAAAACGGACGCGACGTTTGGCAATGCGTCGCAAATGCGTCGCTAATGTTAGTCTATGACGAAAAAACGTATCCAGCAAGAACTTTTGCTGGATGCGTATTTTCGGCAAAACGACGCATTTGCGACGTATTGCAGTTAACGCTAGTGTGAAACTAGCCTAAAGCGGCTCTGTCCCGCACCTCCCCCCTGCTCTCGCCTTCTGTCCCGGGGTTATTTTGGCTTTCTCTTAAAGGGAACCTGTCACCCCGTTTTTTCCGTATGAGATAAAAATACTGTTAAATAGGGCCTGAGCTGTGCATTACAATAGTGTATTTTGTGGACCCCGATTCCCCACCTATGCTGCCGAAATACGTTACCAAAGTAGTCGTTTTCGCCTGTCAATCAGGCTGGTCTGGTCAGATGGGCGTGGTGTCTTCCCCCAGATCTTGCTTAGTTTTCCGTTGGTGGCGTAGTGGTGTGCGCATGCCCAAGGTCCCGAATCCACTGCACAGGGGAGTGAAAATAGCGTGATGTGCGACATTTCATTGGTGATCGGTGGGGGCGGCCATCTTCCTTTGGCCGCGCGTGCGCAGAAGCGGCGCTCTGCTGGCCGCGGCTTCAGGAAAATGGCCGCAGGATGCCGCGCGTGCCCAGATGGAGATCGCGGCGGCCATTTTCCTGAAGCAGAGATGCGACACCTCGTACACACCCGACTCCGCTCCGTACACCCCCGACTCCGCTCCGTACACCTCGTACACACAAGACTCCGCTCCGTACACCCCCGGCTCCGCTCCGTACACCTCGTACACACACGGCTCCGCTCCGTACACCTCGTACACACACGGCTCCGCTCCGTACACCTCGTACACACACGGCTCCGCTCCGTACACCTCGTACACACACGGCTCCGCTCCGTACACCTCGTACACACACGGCTCCGCTCCGTACACCTCGTACACACACGGCTCCGCTCCGTACACCTCGTACACACACGGCTCCGCTCCGTACACCTCGTACACACCCGGCTCCGCTCCGTACACCTCATGCACACCCGGCTCTGCTCCGTACACCTCATGCACACCCGGCTCTGCTCCGTACACCTCATACACACCCGGCTCCGCTCCGTACACCTCATGCACACCCAGCTCTGCTCCGTACACCTCATGCACACCCAGCTCTGCTCCGTACACCTCATACACACCCGGCTCCGCTCCGTACACCTCATACACACACGGCTCCGCTCTGTACACCTCATACACACACGGCTCCGCTCTGTACACCTCATACACACACTGCTCTGCTACATCCACACAAACCCCTCCTGACCTCACACAAAAGCTTACCCTCCTCCAGCATGATGACAAACAGCACTGCACTACTGTCCTGCACTACACGGAAGCCCTTGATCATGTGACTCCAACTCCTCCCCTCCTGTGACCTCATCACAGGTCCTGTGCGCACAGAGCAGTGGCAGCTATAGTAGTGGTGTGCGGCTCTCTGCGGTGGAGGGGCTCTGCTGCGGGTCAAATGCAGTCCCACCCGTGATCGCGAGTGCACGCGCAGCAGGGCCTGTAAGGAAGAATTATTTAAAGGGCCGGCGGCCCATTTTGTAGCTTAGAGTTCTTAGGAGCCCGCCCAGTCTGCTGGACTGGGTGGGCCCCTAAGCACTGCGGGCCCCGTCGCAATTGCGACCCCTGCGACCGCGGTAGTTACGCCCCTGGGCCTTGAGCCTTTGGGCCCCCTGCGCTTTTCGACCCTATAGCTAGCTCTTTTTATCATGGTGGAGCTAACGGTTACAGTTAATCACACCTTCACAGATAAACTAAAGATAAAATAAAGAAAAAAGAATATACACTTTGGGAAGCGTTACCCTTCAAAATCATATTAACCTATCACTAACTTCTGGCACCTTCCCTTCTGCGTTCAAACATGCCACAATCACGCCTATCCTTAAAAAGCCAACCTTCGATCCAACAGCTATGTCCAGCTATCGCCCAATTGCTCCCATTCGCTTCCAAACTCCTGGAGCAGCACATTCACACTGAACTTTCCTCCCACCTCTCATCTAACTTGCTTTTTGACATTCTACAATCTGGTTTCCGCCCCCATCACTCAACTGAGACAGCCCTGACCAAAATTACTAATCACCCTCTTACAGCCAAAGCTAATGGACAATACTCTGTACTCCTCCTTCTAGACCTGTCCTCTGCTTTCAACACAGTTGACCACTGCCTCCTACTACAGATCCTCTCCTCCTTTAGCATCAAAGACCTCGCCCTATCCTGGATCTCCTCGTACCTTTCCAACCGCACATTCAGCGTCTCCCACTCCCACACTGCCTCCTCATCCCACCCTCTCTCTCTGTTGGAGTCCTCCAAGGCTCTGTTCTAGGACCCCTACTCTTCTCAATCTATACACTTGGCCTGGGACAACTCATAAAGTCCCATGGATTCCAGTACCACCTTTATGCTGATGACACTCACATCTACCTTTCTGGCCCAAATGTCACCTCTCTGCTGTCCAGAATCCCGGAGTGTCTATCAGCCATATCCTCCTTCTCCTCTCGCTTCCTCAAACTCAAGGTGGACAAATCTGAACTCATCATCTTTCCTCCATCTCATAGATCTTCCTTACCTGACCTATCCATCGCAATTAACAACATCACGCTTTCCCCCGTACCGGAAGTCTGCTGCCTCGGAGTAACCCTTGACTCTGCCCTGTCCTTCAAACCACACATTCAAGCTCTTTCCACCTCCTGTCACCTCCAGCTCAAAACTATCTCCAGAATCCGTCCTTTCCTCAACTGTCAATCTACTAAAATGCTTGTGCATGCCCTCATCATCTCCCGCCTTGACTACTGCAACATCCTTTTCTGTGGCCTCCCTGCTAACACCCTTGTACCTCCCCAGTCCATCCTTAACTCTGCTGCCCGACTAATTTATCTCTCTCCTCGCTACTCCTCCGCTTCTCCCCTCTGCAAATCTCTTCACTGGCTCCCATTCCCTCAGCATCTCCAGTTCAAATTACTAATACTGACCTACAAAGCCATCCATAACCTGTCTCCTCCATATATCTCTGAACTAATCTCCCGATATCTCCCCTCACGTAATCTCCGGTCCTCCCAAGACCTCCTTCTCTCCTCCACACTTATCCTCTCCTCACCCAACCGTCTCCAGGACTTCTCCAGAATATCCCCCATCCTCTGGAATTCTGTGCCGCAACACGTCCGATTATCCACCACCCTCGGATCCTTCAGATGGAACTTGAAAACCCACCTCTTCAGGAAAGCTTACAACCTGTAATGACCACACGGCCACCTCACCACTACCGAAGCTACCGCCTCACCAACACCGGAGCTCCTGCAACCCCCCAACCTACTGTCTCCTTCCCCATAATCCTGTACAATGTACTGTAAGCCCGCAAGGGCAGGGTCCTCGCCCCTCTGTATCAGTCTGTAATTGTTAGCTTGCTTACTGTGATATCTGTAATTTGTATGTAATTCCTTCTCATGTACAGCACCATGGAATCAATGGTGCTACATAAATAAATAATAATAATTTTAAAAGAATTTGGCTGCAGACCAACAGCTGTCCACAACTATATAATATACAGCTTTGACCTCATAATCTTTTCCCTAGATCGCTGCGTAGATCAAGACCTGATTACATATCACACATAACAGACACAATGTAGTCAATGTCCTCGGTGTATAAAACTATCTGTATCCTATGTATTGTGCCACCAAAGCAGAAACTACGAGAAAACATATCCCACGCAGAACAGAACAGGCAGATATCATTACCATACAAGAGCCCAGAATCATCAGATATTAACACAAGGTTACTGAATTATGATTTCATTCCCAGAGAAAAAAGAAACAATGCGCTGGCAAGAATCATAACAAGTATTATAGTAGTTATATTCTTGTACATATGGAGCAGTATTATATCAGTTATATTCTTGTACATAGGGGCAGTATTATAGTAGTTATTTTCTTGTACATAGGAGCAGTATTATAGTAGTTATATTCTTGTACATAGGAGCAGTATTATAGTAGTAATATTCTTGTACATAGAAGCAGTATTATAGTAGTTACATTCTTGTACATAGAAGCAGTATTATAGTAGTTATATTCTTATACATAGGAGCAGTATTATAGCAGTTATATTCTTGTACATAGAAGCAGTATTATAGTAGTTATACTCTTGTACATAGGGCAGTATTATAGTAGTTATATTCTTGTACATAGGGTGCAGTATTACAATAGTTCTTGTACATAGGGGCAGTATTATAGCAGTTATATTCTTGTACATAGGGGCAGTATTATAGTAGTTATATTCTTGTACATCGGGTGCAGTATTATAGTAGTTATATTCTTGTACATAGGGGGCAGTATTATAGCAGTTATATTCTTGTACATAGGGGCAGTATTATAGTAGTTATATTCTTGTACATAGGGTGCAGTATTATAGTAGTTATATTCTTGCACATAGGGGGCATTATTATAACAGTTATATTCTTGTACATAAGAGCAGTATTATAGTAGTTATATTCTTGTACATAGGAGTAGTATTATAGTAGTTATATTCCTGTACATAGGGGCAGTATTATAGTAGTTATATTCTTGTACATAGGGGCAGTATTATAGTAGTTATATTCTTGTACACAGGGGCAGTATTACAGTAGTTATACTCTTGTAGATAGAGACAGTATTACACCATTTAATAGTTGCATTCAATGTGATACCTTGTGATATTAACAAAAATGACTTCAGATCAAATATATGCAGAATAAAATGTTTCTGGTATATTGGGAAACATTTCTCATAGGCCCTGTGAACATATTTTCTCATAATAACTTCACAACTTCCATGGAGATTATTAATGATTTACAGTAATTTATATGTAAAGCATCAGATAATGCAGTCTTATCGTCTGCGATCAATACACACCTTCTTATGCCCTCGTTTTCCACGAAGCGTACACTTTACTCTCAGTACTTTGACCCAATGCTGGGGACGAGGAGGCGCTTCATGAGGTTTGGCTGCAGGAACTGCTTATTTGTATGAGTTGGCAAATGCAACGCAAAAAGCTTCCATTTCCCCTGTTCTTTGTGGCAGAAAATAATTAAAGACACATTTGTCTGTAATCTGCTCCATTTAATTATTGTTACTCTTCTCTATGATTTATTGTGGCTATTAGTGGAATCAAGGGCTGGTCCAAAGGTCAACGTGATGTAGGTAGTGGAGACTGAGGAACGTGTGAGCTCCCACTTGTATAGGAGGACTGAGTATGTCTGCTCACAGCTACGAATATGATCATATAGGGTTATGTATAGAATATATAATATCATGGTCATAGTGTATATACCGCGGGAAAGCAAAGTGTGCAAATCTGTAACAGAGCTGTCATTATGATGCTCCTCGGGTACCAAAACCAGGTGCAACTGCGGCCACCGCACCCCCATAGTTGTGTCCCAGAGTGTCCCCGAGCTGAAGCCTTAAATGCAGTCTTATCTTCCAGGACCACTAAACATCTAAAATGTACACTTTTCTCACAAAGTTGGGGGCGAGGAATGTGAGTGATTGGAAGAAATGGAAAAGTATGATTGAAATCATACATGGCCACCTCAATGGTGATAACGTGGACCAGGACCTGCCATTGAACCATAACTAATATAATTCCTATGATATATCTGACTTTTATGATGGTGCAGACCAATGACAATGATTATATCAATATCGTTCATTAAAAGGATTATTCCCATGATCATCAGTGTGAATTTGTGGGAGGATAATATGGAATGAAATTAAATGTTTACTTGTGATACTAGCTGCACCTCATCAGTACTGTGGTTCCTCTATGGTCCGCAGTCTGATGATGGCTGCTAAGAACAACTCCCAACATCTCCTTAACATTGTTAAGGACATACTGGGAGTTGTAGGTTCATGCTGACTGTACTAAGCTTAGTGCTCTATACAAGTACTGTTGATCGTCCCGGTGCTGAATTCGTGTACTGACAGTGGTTCTCGCACTGCATTCATGAAATGACGGTGGTTCTGGAGCTGCATTCATGTGCAGACAGTGGTCCCAGGGTTACATTCATGCACTGACAGTGGTTTAGGAGCTGCAATCATGTACTAATGGTGTACTAATGGTGGTTTTGGAACTGCACTCATTTGCTGATAGTGGTTCTGCTATATAACATCCCATAACGTGCTTCATGGCTAACTTAAAACTTAAAAATCCTCAAAATTTACAGATTTCAGATTGAAAAGTATTTGTCCACTCTTTGGCAAGTGTGCACTCTAAACACTCAGTTTATGTTAGCATGTCTTCACACTGATTTTTTTTTTTTGCAGCAGAAACTGTCCAAATCCTCAAAACTTGGTTCTGGTGATGCATTAATTTTAATGTACTAATGGTGGTTTTGGTGATGTATTTATGTAAGTACTCCTTTTAAAAAATTGTGGCAGTTGGGATTGGTTCAGTATGGCAACGTGGCCTTTGAACCAAAAAATGTTGTGCAACCCTGCCATAGAGAATGAATGGAGTGGTGACCCACATGCACGATCACCACATTACTCCATCAAGGTATTATTGAGTCCCATTCTCTGGATTGGTGGGGTCCCAGTGGTCAATTTTTTGGGGGGATTCTCATCCTTTGGATGGAAAATACTTTACAAATGCCTAGCAATTAGGGGACTCCAATGCTGGTGAATATGATCATATACAGACTATTCTCTGACCCAGGATACTGACTTTGCAGCATTTGAGTCACCCCTGTTAGGGTTTGACTTAAGTTGCGCCAATGTTGTAGTCACACAACTATGGGTGCGGCTAAAATCTCGGTCCGGCGCTGCTCTATACATATATACGTCTCATCCGCTCACAATAGAGTGTTTTGTGCACAGCTGGGTCTGTGAGGAATAAATATGCGGATTATACCGGAGACACTAATAAGGTGGTAATCACATGACAGCGCAGGATTTATCCTCTCTAAGAATATCACAACATTCACCGGCTAAGAATGAGCCTATTGTTCGCCGGCAGAAATCCTATTGTGCCAAGGTTTCTACAAACACAACTTTTTTTTTTATTTTAACGAGCCTACACAACAAATAATGCTCTCAAAAAAACATTGTGGCAAAAAAACACAGATTGGATACACTGCAGCTACTGCCAACTACAAGTCCCAGCAATGCCTTTACTCTTTTCCAGCTGCAGATGACATATATGCTGTCATGACACTTTTTGTGCAATGTCCAATGGCTGGAGGTCCGGTCTGAAGATAGCCAGCAGGTTACGTAGAGGACAAGGACCATAGGCTCCATGGGTGACAGGCAGAAACTTATCACTGCTCCATGGGTGACAGGCAGAAACTTATCACTGCTCCATGGGTGACAGGCAGAAACTTATCACTGCTCCATGGGTGACAGGCAGAAACTTATCACTGCTCCATGGGTGACAGGCAGAAACTTATTACTAACAGAATGAACTTTTCTGTAAGACATTTCTCAGAGATATAAAAAATAGTTCAAGGTCTGTATCTTCGCTTGTTGAACGTCATTTAGATTAACACCTCTGCTGCTTGGGGATCCTTTGGCCTCATTTTCCTTTAGAAATCATAAGGATTTATTATTTTTTTAACTCTATGGGAACAGGCCAGCTTATCTACAGATGAATGTAAGGCCTCGCTCACACGTCCGTTTATCACATAAATGTTTTATTCATGATTTTCACGGATAGAACACATACCTATTATAGTCTACAGTGCAAAAAAAATCAAAGCGCTATGTCCGACAGTGCAAGGATGGGATCGGTGTGCAATTTGTGGGCACTCCACTATTAACATAGCAAATAGGAAGGATAATCTTGGTAATTTGTTTATTTATTTTTTTCATATGTCAAAATCACTGATGAAACTGATGGTAAAAACTGAGGCACGGACTAAACACTGATCAGATCCAAAACACTGATGACATTCGGGCCTTTTTTTTGCATATGTGAAAAATCAGTGACGTCTGAATGAGGCGCCCAAGACTGGGTACAAATAAGGTCCCGAGTCTCTGTAATAATAATTATTGTAAAATGGGATCAGACACTGGAATCTGGAGCGAGTCTGGATCTACCATGAGCCGTGTACTGGAGACACTACTGCGAGCCGCGTACTGGAGACACTACTGCGAGCTGCGTACTAGAGACACTACTGTGAGCCACGTACTTGAGACACTACTGTGAGCCGCGTACTAGAGACACCACTGCGAGCCGTGTACTAGAGACACTACTGCGAGCCGCGTACTAGAGACACTACTGCGAGCCGCGTACTAGAGACACTACTGCGAGCCGCGTACTAGAGATACTACTGCGAGCCGCGTACTAGAGATACTACTGCGAGCTGCGTACTAGAGACACTACTGCGAGCCGTGTACTAGAGACACTACTGCGAGCCGTGTACTAGAGACACTACTGTGAGCTGCGTACTAGAGATACTACTGTGAGCCGTGTACTGGAGACACTAGTGTGAGCTGCGTACTAGAGACACTACTGTGAGCCACGTACTGGAGACACTACTGTGAGCCGCGTACTAGAGACACCACTGTGAGCCGTGTACTAGAGACACTACTGTGAGCTGCATACTGGAGAGACATTACTGTGAGCCGCGTACTAGAGACACTACTGTGAGCCGCGTACTAGAGACATTACTGTGAGCTGAGTACTGGAGACACTACTGTGAGCCGTGTACTAGAGACACTACTGTGAGCCGCGTACTAGAGACACTACTGTGAGCCGCATACTAGAGACACTAGTGTGAGCCGTGTACTAGAGACACTACTGTGAGCCGCGTACTAGAGACACTACTGTGAGCCGCATACTGGAGACACTACTGTGAGCCACGTACTAGAGACACTACTGTGAGCCGCGTACTAGAGACACTACTGTGAATGAGATACTGAGACTATAAGAACTTCTATGGGTCTGGCAATATGGGCACCACTGAAGGTCTGGCACTATCCGCACTACTATGTGTGGCACTATAGCCACTACTATGAGTGTGGCACTATCCGCACTATTATGAGTGTGGCACTATAGACATTACAGGAATCTTATCATTATGGGCACTGTTAGGAGGCATTATTTTCCTCACTGTATTCCCAGCAGTGGTTTGCAAAGGCTAAAGGTAAATATAATGCTTAAATATGTAAGCAATTGCTCAGCCCATGGCATGCCTTATGGCCTCGTGTGCCCATGCTTCTTACCCATCGCCATTCTGGGGAGAGGGCATCATTTCCTTTTCCACCTCAGGGAACATAAAGTCTAGAATCTGTTTTCATTTCGTTATCGATACAATCCCTATATAATTATAAGATGCCGGCTCATTAGCCTTCCTGTTTGTGTTATGACGCACGTTCTTTAACGACAATGAATAAAGATAAATACTCGTGCCATAGCATTACTAGTCTGTAAGACTGGCACGCAGGCGTCCTCACCTGCACACCCAGCATTGTCTTATCACAGTCATTTACTACATCAGGGAATGACATACCGAGCCGGATTCCTCCATTCCTGGAAATCCACGGATGCATTGTTTGCACTAAGTATAAATAATTGCTACCTCTGCCACCATCCATAGCTGGTAATGTGGATGTTACCAGTCTCTACATCTCACATACAAGGAGTAAAATATACGATTGCACTTGGCATCTACAATTTTTTGCAAAAGTTTATGATTTTTCAAGGATTTTGCAAAGGTGACTGCATGACCCACTATGTCTGAACAGACCCCTAGGGGAATGAGAATATGTTTGAATTCAGTTTGATCAAAATACTACAATTTTGTGCATCTTTCAACATATCACTCCCATCTACAGATGTTTCTCCAGGTTGTATGCCATCTCCCCTACACATGATTGCAAAAATTTCAACTTTTTAAAAAAAAACACAACTTTTATGCCGGCGTCACACTGGGCGTATGAAAATACGGTCTGTTTTTTACGGCCGTAATACGCAGAAATGTTCCCAAAATAGTGATCCGTATGTCACCGTAGTCAGGGTGTGTCAGCGTATTTTGCACATGGCATCCTCCGTATGTAATCCGTATGGCATCCGTACTGCGAGATTTTCTCGCAGGCTTGCAAAACCGACATCTAATGGATCCATGGGCTCAAATGTTCGTTAAAACATATCTACAGTTTATAAATATATATATATGTCAGTGAGATATATATATTTATATATATATATATATATATACTGTATTTATATTTAATTCCGCGCTAGATAGCAGTAAAGCCGGTAATTCAATTGTTGGCTTTTCCTATCTCCTTCACAAACCCGACAGGATATGAGACATGGTTTACATACAGTAAACCATCTCATATCCCTTATTTTATTACATATTCCTCTTTACTAATGTAACAAGTGTCTCTGTGTAAAATTTGGGGTCTCTAGCTATTAAATTAAAGGGTTAAATCCCGGAAAAAAATGGCATGGGCTGCCGCGCAATTTTCTCCGCCAGAGTGAGAAAGCCAGTGACTGAGGGCAGATATTAATAGTCTACAGAGGGACCATGGTTATAGGACCCCCCTGGCTATAAACATCTGCCCCCAGCCACCCCAGAAAAGGCACATCTGGAAGATGCGCCTATTCTGGCACTTGGCCACTCTCTTCCCACTCCCCTGTAGAGGTGGGATATGGGGTAATGTCACCTTGCTATTGTTAGGTGACATTAAGCCAGGTTAATAATGGAGAGGCGTCAATTACGACACCTCTCCATTATTAATCCAATAGTACGAAATGGTTAATAAAACACACACACATTATTATTATTAAAAAGTATTTTAATTAAATAAAGACACGTTGTTTTAATATTTTATTATACTCAATCCACCTGAAGACCCTTGTCACCTGAAATAAAGTTAAACAAAACAAACGACAATATTCCATACCTTCCGTCGTTCAGTCTTGTCCCACGCTGTAAATCCATCTGAAGGGGTTAAATCATTTTACACCCAGGAGCTCTGCTAATGCAGCTGTGCTCTTGTCTGTAAAACTTGGTGAACGAATGGAATGCAGGGGAATGTACTGTAGTTACCTCGAGTCGCGGTGATGCGCCCTCTGCCGGATGAACTCATATAAACTCGAGCCTAGGAAAATATTCTGAAAACCGTTTTATTAACCATTTCGTACTATTGGATTAATAATGGATAGGTGTCCTAATTGACGCCTCTCCATTATTAACCTGGCTTAATGTCACCTTACAATAGCAAGGTGACATTAACCCTTCATTACCCCATATCCCACCTCTACAGGGGAGTGGGAAGAGAGAGGCCAAGTGCCAGAATAGGCGCATCTTTACAGATGTGCCTTTTCTATGGTGGCTGGGGGCAGATGTTTTAGCCAGGGGGGGCCAATAACCATGGTCCCTCTCTAGGCTATTAATATCTGCCCTCAGTCACCGGCTTTCCCACTCTGGTGGAGAAAATTGCGCGGGAGCCCACGCCAATTTTTTCCGGGATTTAACCCTTTAATTTAATAGCTAGAGACCCCAAATTTTACACAGAGACACTTCTTACATTAGTAAAGAGGAATATGTAATAAAATAGGGGATATGAGATGGTTTACTGTATGTAACTCTAAACAGCAAAAGCACAAAAAGAGAATTCAAAGATCCTCCAAAAATTAGAAAAAACAGCAAAATAAGGCAGAGATGCTTACCTGCCTAGGCCTCAAACAAATGCAGTGGACCCATGTGGTTGAAGATACACAGGTGCAGCATAACTGATGAGGCAGCCACTCTCAACCTGCCAAACTAATGGAGGGGGTGGCTGCTTGGCAAATGCACCCCATGTGAACAGACACCACAGTTTACAAGACAAAAACTGTGGTGTCTGTTCACATGGGGTGCATTTGGATAGCGCTGGGCAGGCCCGCCTGATCTAATAGAAGGGTGTCACTACTAGGCCTGCCTGGATGCTGTGCATCTCCATTGTGTGAACAGCGCCGCATACAAGTCTTTTATGTGCAGCAATGTGCCAAGCAGCCACCCCCTCCATTAGTTTGGCAGGTTGAGAGTGGCTGCCTCATCGGTTATGCTGCACCTGTGTATCTTCAACCACATGGGTCCACTGCATCCTGATAGTGCATTTGTTTGAGGCCTAGGCAGGTGAGCATCTCTGCCTTATTTTGCTGTTTTTACTGTATGTAAACCATGTCTCATATCCTGTCGGGTTTGTGAAGAGAGGAAAAGCCGGCAATTGAATTACCGGATTTTCTGCTATCTAGAACTGAATATAAATAAATATATATATATATATATATATATATATATATATATATATATATATATATATATATGTGTGTCTCACTGACACATATATATATATATATATATATATATATATATATATATACCTATTCTATGTGTAGACGTTTATTCTACCTATTCTATTCTGTCAGTGTGATTTTACTGTACACCGCACTGAATTACCAGCTTTTCTCTATAACACCGCTGCGTATTTCTCGCAAGTCACACGCATGGTCCGTGTGTAATCCGTATTTCTCTCGCCCCCATAGACTTTCATTGGCGTATTTTTTGCGCAATACGCTGATAAACGCAGCATGCTGCGATTTTCTACGGCCGTACAAGACCGTATAATACGGATACGTAATATACGGCAGATAGGAGCTGGGCCATAGAGAATCATTGTACCGTATGCAATCCGTATTTTCTGCACCTCTCATACGTCCGTAAAACTCGCTAGTGTGACGCCGGCCTTAAATGTAGCTTACAGTACATCTATTATCCTGGCTAATCATGCCTACTTCCCCACTCACATTTTAAAACTGGCAAAAAGTTGCAAATTTTTTTTGCAAAAATATTTGTATCTTTGGAGTTAGAAAACTGGCACAAAAGCCATGTTAAAATTCACCCTTAGGATAGGGCCTGATGGAGAGGCCAGCTCCATATGGCCGAAACTTTGCCCATCATGATGGCCCACTGCTGCGACCATTGGCCCATCATGGGTAGGCACAGCTTTGTCCCAGCTAGGGCCACAATACCGTAAGCTGGGACAAAGCTGGTTTTGCTCATGAGACTCCAAATTATTAGTTGTAACAATTGAGTATAAAAATCTAACATGCTTGATCCTTAGCTTCCTTGCTAAAATTGGGGTCAATTAATTCCCAAAACTATTTTGTTTTATTGAATTTGCCACCAGATTTTTACGATGTAATCTGACAGCAGAATAATAAAGAGCAGAAAAGCCTGATTCCAGCGATATATCACTTACCGGTCTGTGTGCTGTCATTTTGATAAAATCACTGTTTTCCCTGATGAAAATGTAGCAGTGCTCAGATTAGCAGGACTAGGAGGCACAAAACAAGTAGTCCTGCACTGATTATCTCCTGCTGATGAAACACTGATTTTTTTGAAAAAGCAACACACAGCCTAGTAAGTGATACATCGTTGGAATCAGGTTCTCCGCCCCTACAACATGCTGCTCTCAGATTACATGACATAAACATGCTGACAGATTCCCTTTAAGAAAATGAGCTTGCAGGTAGCACAGGTTACAACATTGCCTCGTGCTCTGGGGCATTGAAAGTGTCATTAGTTTCCTATTTATTAGTCTGGAGTCAGCGCAGGGCCGCCGTCATTATGGAGTCTTCCCAGGTATTTCCTGCACAATATAATTTTACATTCTTCCATTTTATAAGGCAGGACGGCTAATTGTGCACACTACGAGGCGTCTCAGATGCCGCTGCGCAGATGGTGAGTAATCAGTAACGAGGCTTCTAGCTGAGCTTTTACTGTGTGAACTGGCCTGTGTGCAGCCTTTCATCATCCTACTAATTACTCCAGGGAGGGATGGGATGGAAAGAATATAGGAGGATCCCAGTGAGCACTGGGTGTGTGGTGTGGATGCAGTGAAACTGAAATAAATCTCTTCATGTGATACTGACTCTCCATTCCCGACCCTTTAAAAAAATAAAATAAATGCCTTACCAGATGTTGCAGCCGTAGCCACAAAGATGTACAGAAATATCCATAAACGCATCGTGATACAAAGTATTCTTCATTATTTTATTCTTCTACGTTCATTTAACAGAATGCAAGAGATGGGTGTGTGTAGTATACCAGCTAACACCCAAGAAAGTGACTAGGACTGAGCTGCAATACCACACCCAACCAGCGGACAAGAGTGGTGCTGCTTCTGG
This sequence comes from Ranitomeya variabilis, assembly GCF_051348905.1. NCBI lineage: Eukaryota > Metazoa > Chordata > Amphibia > Anura > Dendrobatidae > Ranitomeya > Ranitomeya variabilis. Next base: position 449,164,275 of record NC_135233.1, read on the forward strand.
AAGAAAACAGCCAAGTGTTTCCATTTACTTCCTCCACAGTAACAGACAATTAACATTTAAAGACACAGGATTCCCAGAGTCAGATGACTACCTAATGCCATGTGAGCAGATTCTCTTTAAGAAATTAAGACATAAATGACGCTCTGCATCCTCAGGGTGTAACGAAATGATCCGGCACGGGCTGGGCACAGCTGAGGTTGGTATTTTTCAGCAATGCAAATTCTAGTAGCTTCTTCACTTAATGAGCAGTTTTGCTCCTTAATCTATATGTTACAAAGCCACTGTGAGGTCATAGCATTCTGAACGAACATGCCCAAGGTTGCAACTGTAATTTTATACAACATGGTATAAATGCCAGGCGTTGTTCTGCTTGGCACCGACTGTGAAGCTGAGCAACAGAAAAATGCTAAACTTTAATAATCTGGAAAACACGAATGACAGAGCTGCACTCATTATTCCGCTGGTGCAGTCACTGTGTACATACATTACATTACTGATCCTGTACTGATCCTGTATTATACTCCAGAGCTGAACTCACTATTCTGCTGGTGCAGTCACTGTGTACATACATTACATTACTGATCCTGAGTTACATCCTGTATTATACTCCAGAGCTGCACTCACTATTCTGCTGGTGCAGTCACTGTGTACATACATTACATTACTGATCCTGAGTTACATCCTGTATTATACTCCAGAGCTGCACTCACTATTCTGCTGGTGCAGTCACTGTGTACATACATTACATTACTGATCCTGTACTGATCCTGAGTTACATCCTGTATTATACCCCAGAGCTGCACTCACTATTCTGCTGGTGCAGTCACTGTGTACATACATTACATTACTGATCCTGAGTTACATCCTGTATTATACTCCAGAGCTGCACTCACTATTCTGCTGGTGCAGTCACTGTGTACATACATTACATTACTGATCCTGTACTGATCCTGTATTATACTCCAGAGCTGCACTCACTATTCTGCTGGTGCAGTCACTGTGTACATACATTACATTACTGATCCTGTACTGATCCTGAGTTACATCCTGTATTATACCCCAGAGCTGCACTCACTATTCTGCTGGTACAGTCACTGTGTACATACATTATATTACTGATCCTGAGTTACATGCTATATTATACCCCAGAGCTGCACTCTCTATTCTGCTGGTGCAGTCACTGTGTACATACAATACATTACTGATCCTGAGTTACATCCTGTATTATACCCCAGAGCTGCACTCACTATTCTGCTGGTGCAGTCACTGTGTACATACATTACATTACTGATCCTGAGTTACATCCTGTATTATACTCCAGAGCTGCACTCACTATTCTGCTGGTGCAGTCACTGTGTACATACATTACATTACTGATCCTGTACTGATCCTGAGTTACATCCTGTATTATACCCCAGAGCTGCACTCACTATTCTGCTGGTGCAGTCACTGTGTACATACATTATATTACTGATCCTGAGTTACATCCTATATTATACCCCAGAGCTGCACTCACTATTCTGCTGGTGCAGTCACTATGTACATACATTACATTACTGATCCTGAGTTACATCCTGTATTATACCCCAGAGCTGCACTCACTATTCTGCTGGTGCAGTCACTGTATACATACATTACATTACTGATCCTGAGTTACATCCTGTATTATACCCCAGAGCTGCACTCACTATTCTGCTGGTGCAGTCACTGTGTACACACATTACATTACTGATCCTGAGTTATCCTGTATTATACTCCAGAGCTGCACTCACTATTCTGCGGGTGCAGTCACTGTGTACATACATTACATTACTGATCCTGAGTTCCATCCTGTATTATACTCCAGAGCTGCACTCACTATTCTGCTGGTGCAGTCACTGTGTACATACATTACACTACTGATCCTGAGTTCCATCCTGTATTATACTCCAGAGCTGCACTCACTATTCTGCTGGTGCAGTCACTGTGTACATACATTAGATTTCTTATCCTGTTCAGTAGGTAGGAGAGCGGAAATCTCAGACTTCTCTGCTTGTTCAGTGTCTGCTCAGAGCTTTCTTTCCTGATTAACAATCTTGTAAGTGTTGTCTTTACACCAGTTACTGTACAAGCATCTGAGGAAGGAAACACAAATTGCCATCTACAATCTTACATGATAGAAGCTCAATTAAATTGTTAGGGCTGAGCTGTTCACAAGCTTACTGACTGTTTCAAAAGCTAACCAGCATAATTGTGATTGCAGCTCTGAGTTATTAGGCTCCGTTCCCATGATGCATATTTGGTGACTTTTTGATGTTGCATGAGTTTTTTACAAATCTCATACAGCGACTAAAAAAGTAACCAAAGACTTCAGCTAAATATAAGAAAAGAGAAAGAAATGAACTAGAATGTAAGTGTGTATGCATGCAGCGTGTAGGTGCATGTTCACATTGGCAACTAAACAGACAAAACCTAAGATAAAAACTAATTGAGCAAGTACCCTGCAAGTCAATAGCAACAGGCAAGGAAATAACATAGGGTTCTTAGTTAACATTGCTTTGATAAAAAAATGCAATGTGTAGACGCATGTTCACACTGACCATTAAACAGACAAAACCTAAGATAAAAACAAAATGCTCGGTCCTTTTAATATTTACATCATTTGACATATGGTAAGCTTTTAATGCTAGCGGGTTACCTTGACGTGGTGGGATGGCTTTTAAGGTTTTTTTAATCAAAACCATGTCAACTTACTTTTTATTTTAGGTTTTGTCTTAAGCTAAATATGCAGATTAGGGAAGATAGCAACATCAGATCTACTGGTTGTCAGTGGGGTTGTATTAATTAAAGGGCTACTCCCAACACTAAAAGTTATCATCTAGCCAAAGAAGCCAACGAGCCTGAGAACGGGGATCCACTGTGCACCATTGATGGTCTATGGTAGCACAAGCTCACTACATCTCCTTTCACACAGAGGAATTTGGAACCATTGTTCTTGTGATCTGAAAGGATCTTAGTACCCAGACCACCAGCAATCAGATGTTTATCTTCTAATCTGTGGATGGTAACAAATATTGTTTATAGGATAGAACAAACCCCTGATACTGTTATCAAGTCCGATGGAGGAATGACAATGCCACGAGAATCAATAAATGCAGTAAAGTTCTCAGAACATTCCAAGGATCTTACAAATGGAAGAAGGCGACTGTCGTAACCAACCCTAAGAAAGTAGATGGTGACTAATTGCAGTGATCCTATCCCTTACTGCATTAACATATATTATAATGAGCCTTAAAGGAATTTATTGAGCCACATCGAATGGCAACACGTGAAAAGTGAAATAAACAAGATCAGAAATTTCTCACGAGATGCGATGTATCTGCTTAATGTCTAAGAATGGAAACTTTGCATATTGACTGGTGCATTCCTTATCTGTAGAGGGTCAGTTGAGAGCATCAGGTCCTGGGGCACCTATCGAAAAACTCCAATCCATTACACTTTATAAATTTGTGCTCTTCGTATCTTCGCTACATTGGGATAGTCTCAAACTCCACCTGTGACATCAGCAATACCGCTTTTCTCACGTCTGCTACAATGAATCAATTACGAGACCAGTATTGGTAACAACCATCTGCAGTGAGAAGAATTGGGTCTTCCAGCTTCTGGATGTAAGCAACAATATTTATATTCTTTGACAGCGAGCAGAATTGAAAGCCAAAATATATTAGAAAGTTGCAGAACTTTTCATGATATCATGGTTAGAGAGGTTGTCCCACTGGGGACATGAATGGCATATCCATAGGATTTGCTAGATGCGGGCCCTAAATTTGCAGGTGTCTTGAGGATGGGGCACAGGTTCATACTGTCACGAATAGACAGTGCAGCTCTCTCCATGCTATTTTATGGCCTCATCCTTACAAAACATGCAGATCCCAGAAGTGGGACCCTCATCTATTTGACATACCGTACTGATACACCATCAAAATCACAGATGTGATGACCCCTTTAAATGTCATTTTCCTAATAGAGTGCGCAGAACAGCCCCAAAGTGAACCTACAAAATGATTAAGCCTCTATACTGCGCACACTGCCCAACGCACTGACATTGCCCATGTGCACCAGCCCAACGCACTGACATCGCCCATGTGCACTAGCCCAACGCACTGACATCGCCCATGTGCACATAGCCCAACGCACTGACCACGTGCACGTAGCCCAACGCACTGACATCGCCCACATGCACGTAGCCCAACACGCTGACATCGCCCATGTGCACATAGCCCAACGCACTGACATCGCCCATGTGCACATAGCCCAACGCACTGACCACGTGCACGTAGCCCAACGCACTGACATCGCCCACATGCACGTAGCCCAACACGCTGACATCGCCCATGTGCACATAGCCCAACGCACTGACATCGCCCATGTGCACATAGCCCAACGCACTGACCACGTGCACGTAGCCCAACGCACTGACATCGCCCACATGCACGTAGCCCAACACGCTGACATCGCCCATGTGCACATAGCCCAACGCACTGACATCGCCCATGTGCACATAGCCCAACGCACTGACCACGTGCACGTAGCCCAACGCACTGACATCGCCCACATGCACGTAGCCCAACACGCTGACATCGCCCATGTGCACATAGCCCAACGCACTGACATCGCCCATGTGCACGTAGCCCAAGACGCTGACATCGCCCATGTGCACAGCCCAACGCACTGACATCGCCCACGTGCACACAGCCCAACGCACTGACATCGCCCATGTGCACATAGCCCAACGCACTGACATCGCCCACGTGCACCAGCCCAACGTGCTGACATTGCCCACGTGCACCAGCCCAAAGCGCTGACATCGCCCACGAGCACCAGCCCAACGTGCTGACATTACCCAGTGCACACAGCCCAATGCGCTGACATCGCCCACGTGCACACAGCCCAATGCGCTGACATCGCCCACGTGCACACAGCCCAATGCGCTGACATCGCCCACGTGCACACAGCCCAATGTGCTGACATCGCCCACGTGCACACAGCCCAATGCGCTGACATCGCCCACGTGCACACAGCCCAATGCGCTGACATCACCCACGTGCACACAGCCCAACGCGCTGATATCGCCCACGTTTCTTTATGATGAGAGGAAAATTTCAGTAAATGGCCGTATATTCAGCCAGGACAAACGGTTCATCTCCATCAATGTTTGAGGCTAAAGGCCAATTACTGTCTGGAAGAAGATGAGCCTGTCATTTCATTGCCATAAACCAGAATGCGATAAATAATAATACACAAGATCCCGTCTGACAGCCGCCTCCTGCCGCAAAAACCCCATCTTATCTCTGACTAACAGGGTAAACAGCTTGGAGCTTTCTTATTATATAGGGACAGCCAGGCGCAGCAACATTGGCCTCCATTCTTAGTATTTACCTGCTCAGGTCTAAAGTTCCTTCCTTGCTTCCAACAGTCTAGTATTAGAGATAAGGCAGAGATGTCACCACTAGTGTTACATAATGTGCATTTCCCTGAGGGACTGGTCAAAATACCGACAGAGGACAATGGGAAAGATTCAGGATTCTAGACAACCGCAAAGGTAGGTGCAAAGCAGTAAGCTAGCCAGGAAGAGGTGTAAACCTTAGCTCTAATGTCTTAAGATGTGCCACATTTTTAAAGAGTCACTGAGATAAATTTGGTACATTTTAACAGCCACAAGTCTAAATGTGCAGTGTCTGAATATCGCACAGGATTAGTAAATCTGTTGCAATGTGTTCACTCAGCAAATCCTGACAACTACATCACACGAGAAATCTAAATCTGCAGATACCATATGTTTCATCTTTTTACCAAGCAAAGAAATTTCCTCTATTACTGCTGAGTATTGCAGTATACTCCTATGAGAGGAGGGAATAAAGGGATAAATGCTCATGTCTGGTTCACAAATCCAGTTATCTACAAGAATGTGACTACTATAATACTGCCCCCCATGCACAATAATATAATTACTATAATACTGCCCCTATGTACAAGAATATAACTACTATAATACTGCCCCTATGTACAAGAATATAACTACTATAATACTGCCCCTATGTACAAGAATATAACTACTATAATACTGCCCCTATGTACAAGAATATAACTACTATAATGTTGCTCCCTATATACAAGAATATAGCTACTATAATACTGCCCCCTAAGTACAAGAATATAACTACTATAATACCGCCCCTATGTACAAGAATATAACTACTATAATACTGCTCCCTATGTACGAGAATATAACTACTATAATACTGCTCCTATGTACGAGAATATAACTACTATAATACTGCTCCTATGTACAAGAATATAACTACTATAATACTGCTCCTATGTACAAGAATATAACTACTATAATACTGCTCCTATGTACAAGAATATAACTACTATAATACTGCTCCTATGTACAAGAATATAACTACTATAATACTGTCCCTATATACAAGAATATAACTACTATAATACTGCTCCTATGTACAAGAATATAACTATTATAATACTGCTCCTATGTACAAGAATATAACTACTATAATACTGCTGCTATGTACAAGAATATAACTACTATAATAAGGGGGGCTTAACTGTCTCCTCTACAAATCGCACCTCACCACCTGTGCGCTCGACCCCATCCCATCCCACCTCCTCCCCAACCTCACCACCACACTGATCTCATCCCTAACCCACCTGTTCAACCTATCACTAACTTCTTGCACCTTCCCTTCTGCGTTCAAACATGCCACAATCACGCCTATCCTTACAAAGCCAACCCTCGATCCAACAGCTATGTCCAGCTATCGCCCAATATAGCTGCTCCCATTCGCTTCCAAACTCCTGGAGCAGCACGTCCACGCTGAACTTTCCCCCCACCTCTCATATAACTTGTTGTTCGACAATCTACAATCTGGTTTCCGCCCCCATCACTCAACTGAGACAGCCCTGACCAAAATCACTAACGACCTTGTCATGCTCGCGCCCAGACTGGTTGGCGCGGGCGTGCGGGGGAGTGGCCCCACTGGACCACAGACCAAATCTCCCTGGAAGGGGCGTAACTAAGTAGCTTCCTAGGTGTTCGCTGGAGCCTCTGATGGTGAGGTCAGACTTGTGCAATAGGAAGCTACCAGGTACCACTCCAGGGTGGAGTCTGGTTGTGGCTGCTGATCCCACTGGGGAACGGAACATAGACAAGCAAGCGGGCACGGCTGGCACATAGGCAGGCAGACGGGTACAACAGGAACACTGTCAGGCAGGCGGGCACGGCTGGCTCTCTGGTAGGCAGGCGGGCACGGCTGGCTCTCTGGCAGGACTGGTGGACAAGACTGGTACACTGGAAGAACCGGTAGGGACCGGTCTGCAGGCAGGTATGTAGAACGGGTAAGAACCTGTTCAGACACGAGGACCTAGGAATAAGTAGATAAAGACCGCAAGAGCGGATGCAGAGCAAAAGCACAGGAGCTAGAGCCAAGAACAGAAATGCAGGAGGCGGAGCCAAGAGCAGGAGGCGGAGCCAAGTGCAAAACCGCAGGAGGCGGAGCCGAGAGCTGGAGGCGGAGCCAAGTGCAGACAGGCAGGAGGCGGAGCCAAGAGCTGGAGGCGGAGCCAAGTGCAGACAGGCAGGAGGCGGAGCCAAGAGCTGGCAGCGGAGCCAAGTGCAGGAGAAGTAGAACCGCAAGGAGCGGAGCCAGGTAGAACCGCAAGGAGCGGAGCCAAGTGCAGGAGAAGTAGAACCGCAAGGAGCGGAGCCAGGTAGAACCGCAAGGAGCGGAGCCAGGTAGAACCGCAAGGAGCGGAGCCAGGTAGAACCGCAAGGAGCGGAGCCAGGTAGAACCGCAAGGAGCGGAGCCAGGTAGAACCGCAAGGAGCGGAGCCAGGTAGAACCGCAAGGAGCGGAGCCAGGTAGAACCGCAAGGAGCGGAGAGGAGCTGCGGGAGAGGTCTCTGCAGCAAAGCTGAGTAGAGCCACAAAGAATGTGGAGAGAAGCTGCAGCAAGGGATAACTGCAACAGCAGAAGATAAGCTGAGTAGAAAGGAGCAGAAACGCAGAAGTGAGGAGCAGAGGTAAAGTCACAAAGGTTCAGAGCAGGCAGAGCTGCAAGAGTGCGGAGTGTAAGCAGACTGAGAATACTAGGAAAGACAACAGGGAAGGAAGCCAAAGACTAGGAGACCGAGGTAAGATTAAGTGCAGACAAGGCAATGGAACAAGACACAAGGACAAAGACACTGGGACCAGGATATTCTGCCTCCTGGTGGGCGGACAACAAGACCAAGGAAATAACACAGAGAATCCTCCAGAGAGGGAGTAACTCAGAGAAAGGCCAGGCAAACTCAGAAGCAAGACACTAACTGAGCTAACACATTGCACAGGCCCAGACCACTGGGTGGAGCTGCACTATATACTGGAGGTCTCCTGGCAATTGGTCAGGAACAGATTGGACAGATGCACCTGATTCCTATAAGAACCAGAGAGTTCAGGCGCCGCCCCTCTATACACAGAACCATGAAGCATGCAGGAGAGCAGAGACATAGAACATGGTGCTGGCAAGAAACAGAAACCACATCATGGCCTGGAGCAGTGGGTAAGATAGTGTGAGAAATGCGAGGCCATGCCGTGATGCCAGCAGAGTTGTTACAGACCTACTTACCGCCAAAGCTACTGGACAATACTCTGTACTCCTCCTTCTAGACCTGTCCTCTGCTTTTGACACAGTTGACCACTGCCTCCTACTACAGATCCTCTCCTCCTTTGGCATCAAAGACCTCGCCCTATCCTGGATCGCTTCGTACCTTTCCAACCGCACTTTCAGCGTCTCCCACTCCCACACTACCTCCTCATCCCACCTTCTCTCTGTTGGAGTCCCCCAAGGCTCTGTTCTAGGACCCCTACTCTTCTCAATCTATACACTTGGCTTGGGACAACTCATAAAGTCCCATGGATTCCAGTACCACTTCTATGCTGATGACACTCAGATCTACCTCTCTGGCCCAGACGTCACCGCTCTGCTGTCCAGAGTCCCAGAGTGCCTATCAGCCATATCCTCCTTCTTCTCCTCTCGCTTCCTAAAACTCAATGTGGACAAATCTGAACTCATCCTCTTTCTTCCATCCCACAGATCTTCCTTACCTGACCTATCTATCGCAATCAATGACATCATGCTTTCCCCCGTACCGGAAGTCCGCTGCCTCGGAGTAACCTTCGACTCTGCCCTGTCCTTCAAACCGCACATCCAAGCTCTTTCCACCTCCTGTCGCCTCCAGCTCAAAAATATCTCCAGAATCCGTCATTTCCTCAACCGTCAATCTACTAAAATGCTTGTGCATGCCCTCATCATCTCCCGCCTTGACTACTGCAACATCCTTTTCTGCGGCCTCCCTGCTAACACCCTTGCACCTCTCCAGTCCATCCTTAACTCTGCTGCCCGACTAATCAATCTCTCTCCTCGCTACTCCTCCGCTTCCCCCCTCTGCAAATCTCTTCACTGGCTCCCATTCCCTCAGCGTATCCAGTTCAAATTACTAATACTGACCTACAAAGCCATCCATAACCTGTCTCCTCCATATATCTCTGAACTAATCTCCATATATCTTCCCTCACGTAATCTCCGGTCCTCCCAAGACCTCCTTCTCTCCTCCACACTTATTCGCTCCTCATCCAATCGCCTCCAAGACTTCTCCCGAATATCCCCCATCCTCTGGAATTCTCTGCCCCAACACGTCCGGTTATCCACCACATTCGGATCCTTCAGACGGAGCCTGAAAACACATCTCTTCAGAAAAGCCTACAGCCTGCACTGACCCTGCTGCCTCCTCATCACTACGGAAGCTACCGCCTCACCAACACCGGAGCTCCTGCAACCCTCAACCTACTATCTCCTTCCCCATAATCCTGCAGAATGTAAGCCCGCAAGGGCAGGGTCCTCGCCCCTCTGTATCAGTCTGTCATTGTAAGTTTATCTACTGTATGTGATATCTGTAACTTGTATGTAACCCCTTCTCATGTACAGCACCATGGAATCAATGGTGCTATATAAATAAATAATAATAATACTGCTCCCTATGTACAAGAATATAACTACTATAATACTGCTCCCTATGTGCAAGAATATAACTACTATAATACTGCTCCTATGTGCAAGAATATAACTACTATAATACTGCCCCTATGTACAAGAATATAACTACTATAATACTGCTCCTATGTGCAAGAATATACCTACTATAATACTGACCCCTATGTACAAGAATATAACCACTATAATACTGCTCCTATGCACAAGAATATACCTACTATAATACTGCCCCTATGTACAAGAATATAACTACTATAATACTGCCCCTATGTACAAGAATATAACTACTATAATACTGCCCCTATATACAAGAATATAACTACTATAATACTGCCCCTATGTACAAGAATATAACTACTATAATACTGCCCCCTATGTACAAGAATATAACTACTATAATACTGCCCTTATGTACAAGAATATAACTACTATAATACTGTTCCTATGTACAAGAATATAACTACTATAATACTGCTCCTATGTACAAGAATATAACTACTATAATACTACTCCTATGTACAAGAATATAACTACTATAATACTGCCCCTATGTACAAGAATATAACTACTACTAGATGGTGGCCCGATTCTAACGCATCGGGTATTCTAGAATATGTATGTATGTATGTACGTCGAGCTTAGCACAGCCACGTAGTATGTAGCACAGCCACGTAGTACATAACACAGCCACGTAGTATATAGCACAGCCATATAGTATATAGCAGCCACATAGTATATAGCACAGCCCACGTAACACAGTCAGCCACGTAGTATATAGCAGCCACGTAGAATATAACACAGCCCACGTAATATAGTATATATACAGTATATATAGATAATACTGCTCCTATGTACAAGAATATAAGTACTATAATAACACTCCTACCTCCTGTAAGTATGGAGCTGTACAGGTGCAGAGTTGTGATACATGATGTTTTATCTATTATTACATGGATTCACTTTCTGTGTTTCTATATAACAGATATTGCGGTTATGTTACAGATGTGGCACAGACAGCAGAAATCAAAATTACAGGGCGTCAGTGCTTTGTGGTGGACATGCCTCATCCTGTGAGGTCAGTGGCAGCTGAAGGGTACAGTCCTCAGTTATTAAATGCCACAACTGCTACTATAAAAATATCAGTCAGTCAGGTCCTAGGGGTCAGAGTGGGAAAAAAAAATGTTCCCAATTCAATGCTAATCAGATATATTACTACACCCACAGAAGGACTTAAAGGGGAACTCCATGCAAATCTGAATATCCCGATCTGCATTTCTTCCCACATCTACCCTCTTATATTTATATACTTGGGGTTTATACCCCGAAACACCGGGTCTGCAAATTGGGATTCTAGTTGGGTTTTATCCTAAGCCATATTGCAAGGCTCGATAAAGGGTCAATATTGAATTGTAGAATCGCTACTTCCAATAGGTGGCGCTAGAGTTTATGTCCTCTTCCTCTTTTCCTTTGGAGATAGCGGGCAAACAATGGATTAGATCCCCCCCTATAAAATGCATTAACCAACGATACACGATGGCCATACACCATTTACAATAGTCTATTGTCGTTTCAGGCTAAGGAAAGGCAGACTGTAAAACAGATGAATGCAATCTACTGTTCCCTGTTATCAGCCAATGTCATTTAATGGAAGAATGATTATAGAAATGAAACGTTTATTTATTTATTATTTGCACTTAGTTGTTCCATTAAGACACCATAAATAAGATGAATATCAGGATACGACGTGTCGATACATTTTTGGTCGTGTGGGCGCTGACGTCGGCTAATGAGCAACAGATACATGTGGCGTGACGTTATACCGCACATCCTGTGCACATGGGCTATAAAAAAAAGTGCAGTCACTTATTAATATCCCAGTGAGCAGCCGTCAGCGTATGTAACAAGCCCTGGTGTCCTCCGTAACGAGGACGCATGAGTCTGTGGGAGGTTAATGGCGACTTCTGGATGAATAAGACAATATTAGTGGCAACAATTAGCTGCAGAAAAGTTCGTGCCTAATCCCTAAATTTAGACAGTCCTCACCACATCATCCATCTAACGTGGCCTTGTAAGTCTTATTGTATTATTGTTAACCCTACGTAATGCAGATTTGTAGCGAATGTGATGCTTTCCATTTGATTAGTCATTAAAGGTCAGAACTGTTGCTCTTAAAGGGATTGGTGGGCGTCCAGTCCGGCCATTGGGACACGCTGACTTTGAGAACGGGCCTCTGAAATGCCTTGTTGGCATGGTGTTTTGGCAGCTATCTCTGGCAGTCCCATAGAGAATTAATGAAAATAACCCTTTAAAGGGGTTTTCTCAAAGTTTGGAAATAATCCATGGGAAAGGGGACAACTTTCCGATCGCTGGTGGTCTGATCGCCATGGCCCCCTGCGATCCTGAAAACTGGGGGTCTGAAAAGCCTTGGCTGAATGGAGCAATGTTCGTTCATGAGCAATGCGGTTCCATTCATTCACATAGGAAAGAAGACGCAGGGATTGGCAATCTCTGGCGCTCCCATTAGGTATGAATGGAGCTCATTTGCAACCACTGCTCCTTTAAGCCGGGGCTCTTCAAAAACCTTATTCTCAAGATCATTGGGGGCCATGGGGAGCAGACCACCAGCAATTAGAAAATAATCCCCTACCCGTGGATTACTTTCAAACTTAAGAACATTTTCAAACTTAAGAACATCCCTTTAAAGAGTTATTTCCATTCATTTTCTATGGGATTGCCAGAGAGAGGTGAGTGCTGTCAGTGGATACGGAATACCTTTCAAACTTAGAGAAGCACTCCTCCTCCTCCCATTTTTATCCTCTTACTATATTGCAGTCATCATATTATACAGCACTGTGTACTTACAGTTGCTCTTTTTGCCTTTCTACCCAGCGAATTCTTATCTTTTCTCTGCTCTATGTAGAAACAGGAAGTCTTTTGTCCCTGCATTTACCATTCCCTTCTTCAACTCCTGACCCAGCTGCTGCTCCCTCCTCCTCCCTTCTATAGACTTTTGCAGTGAATGATGACTCATACAGGGAAAATTGACCTCCTGCTTCTGCATAGAGCTTAGAACAAATCACAGTCAGTTTTTAGTTAAGTGATGTCATAGACCTAATGGAAAAGAGAAGAATTAACTGGGTAGAAAGGCAAAACTAGCAATTGTAAGTACACAGTGCTGTATAATATGATGATTGTAATATATTAAGAGGATAAAAACTTTGATGGGAAGAGGAGGAGGAGGAAAAGGAGGAGGAGAAAGAGGAGGAGGAGTGATTCTTTAAGAACACTGTGTTAAGGATAACACATAAAAGTCTTTGAAAACCTCTTGAGCCCTAAGATACCAGTGACTTTGTACTCCGCCTCTTCTATAGGGTTGGCCATTTGAATCACCGAAAAATGGGATCCGTACGGGACCATAGAGGGATCCATACACTACAATGAGACATAGAGGGTTCAAATGGAATCCGCTTGTACTTTTTTTTTTCGTATACAGTAGAATACTTTCCTATATCCAACTGAAAAGGCAAATACGGTACATCAGGAAAAAAGCGCTACAGCTTCTTATTGGTTACTAGCGGGGTCGCATGAGACGGCGCGTCACCAAAGAAAACAGGGGCGCAATGAGACCGGAGAGCTAGAATGGTAAAATATGGCAGAAGAGGCGAGAGTCATGTTTATTAATTGTCATCTTTTTAGGTCCTTTTTTATTATCGAGGATTTTACAAGTAGTCCGCAGAAAAATCTGGAAAAAAACAAACAAATTTGGACTTTTTCATTGAACTCGATTTAAGACCACATTTTTTATGCAGAACACCAGAAAAGCCGTTGGAAAAAAAATGTCTGCAGTGCGTGGATGGGATTTAAATTGCCATCCACTTTTGCTACTTGTAGATTTTTTATGTCAAAATCCTGATGGAAAATCTGCAGCTTTTTGCATACATGTGAACGCGGTTAAATGTTACACTTTGTTTTCTCCTTTTGAGAAGTCGCGGTTTATTATTTTACTTCCGCTTCCTTAGACAGTGACAACGTATTTCCGGAGAGCTGTGCACAGATTGTAATCATCATGCACCACAAATGCGAGAGTTCCTACCATTACATGAAAAAGAGAAGCGATACTGTGCATGGACACAAATAAAAAAGAGTGTATAAAAAAAAAAACAAACAAGAAAAGTGGTAATGAGCACGGATACAAAGAGTATATAAAAAACAAGAAAGGCGGTAATGTGCACAGATATTATAAAAGGGTATAAAAAACAAGAAAAGCGGTAATGTGCACAGATACAAAGAGTATATAAAAAAAACAAGAAAGGCGGTAATGTGCACGGATATTATAAAAGGGTATAAAAAACAAGAAAAGCGGTAATGTGCACGGATACAAAGAGTAATAAAAAAACAAGAAAGGCGGTAATGTGCACAGATATTATAAAAGGGTATAAAAAACAAGAAAAGCGGTAATGTGCACAGATACAAAGAGTAATAAAAAAACAAGAAAGGCGGTAATGTGCACGGATACAAAGAGTAATAAAAAAAACAAGAAAGGCGGTAATGTGCACGGATACAAAGAGTATAGAAAAAACAAGAAAGGCGGTAATGTGCACAGATATTATAAAAGGGTATAAAAAACAAGAAAAGCGGTAATGTGCACAGATACAAAGAGTAATAAAAAAACAAGAAAGGCGGTAATGTGCACGGATACAAAGAGTAATAAAAAAAACAAGAAAGGCGGTAATGTGCACGGATACAAAGAGTATAGAAAAAACAAGAAAGGCGGTAATGTGCACAGATATTATAAAAGGGTATAAAAAACAAGAAAAGCGGTAATGTGCACAGATACAAAGAGTATATAAAAAACAAGAAAAGCGGTAATGTGCACGGATACAAAGAGTATATAAAAAAACAAGAAAAGCGGTAATGTGCACTGATACTAATAAGGCCGGTTTCACACGTCAGTGGCTCCGGTACGTGAGGTGACAGTTTCCTCACGTACCTGAGACACTGACACACGTAGACCCATAAAAATCAATGCATCTGTTCAGATGTCATTGATTTTTTGCGGACCGTGTCTCCGTGTGCCAAACACGGAGACATGTCAGTGTTCGTGGGAGCGCACGGATTACACGGACCCATTAAAGTCAATGGGTCCGTGTAAAACACGGACCTCACACGGACGTTCTCCGTCTGGGGTCCGTGTGCGTGCAGGAGACAGCGCTACAGTAAGCGCTGTCCCCCCCACATGGTGCTGAAGCCGCCATTCATATGTTCCCTGCAGCAGCGTTTGCTGCAGAGAAAATATGAATACCGTAATAGTGTTTAAAATAAAGATCTATGTGTCAGCCGCCCCCCCACCCCCTGTGCGCCCCCCCGCTGTTCAGAAAATACTCACCCACTCCCACGTTGGCTGTCACTCCTTCCTCTCTGCCCCGCGCCTCCTACTGTATGCGGTCACGTGGGGCCGCTCATTTACAATCATGAATAGTCGGCTCCGCCCCTATGGGAGGTGGAGCCACATATTCATGACTGTAAATGATCGGCCCCACGTGACCGCATACAGGAGAAGATGGGGCCAGACCAGGAAGGAGCGACAGCCAACGAGGGAGCGGGTGAGTATTTTCTGAACAGCGGGGGGGCGCACAGGGGGTGGGGGGGCGGCGGACACATAGATCTTTATTTTAAACACTATTATTCATATTTTCTCTGCAGCAAACGCTGCTGCAGGGAACATATGAATCGCGGCTTCAGCACGATGCAGGGTACCACACGCGTGGGTACCACACGCTCCGTGTGGTACCCACTCGCCATACGGGCGGCACAAGTGTGCCGCACGTCTGGCCTACGTGAGTTCCCAGGCACACGGACACGGATAACTCCTGTACCGATTTATTCCGGTACCGGAATTATCTGGACGTGTGGGACAGCCCTAAAAGAGTATAAAAAACAAGAAAAGCGGTAATGTGCACAGATAATAATAAAAGTATATAAAAACAAGAAAAGTGGTAATGTGCACGGATACAAATAAAAGAGTATAAAAAAACAAGAAAAGCGGTAATGTGCATGATACAAATAAAAGGGTATAAAAAAAACAAAACAAGAAAAGCAGTAATGTGCATGGATTCAAATAAAACAGAATATAACAAAACAAGAAAGGCGGTAATGTGCACGGATACAAATAAAAGGGTAAAAAACAAAACAAGAAAGGCAGTAATGTGCACAAATATAAACACAACAAGAGTATAAAACAAAACAAGAAAAGTGGTAATGTGCACGGATACAAATAACAGGTACGAAGAACTACACAGATGACATAAAACAAGAGAAGTGATACTGAGCAATATGGGAATTCTGTCCCGGTGATATCTGGACGAGGCCTTTGTGGCTGATGATGTTCACCCGAATCAGCAGCAGATAACTGTCACTCTGAATCATCTGGATACAGAGAGATCCCCGAGAGGAAACGCGAGCCCTCCGCAGAGTACGTGTGGTATCATCGCCCTATCACACATGTCTGAATATCTGTGAGTCACTATCTACCATGACACAAAGTCTACAGAAAGTCTCTGTCGTTATCACACTTATGGCCGGGACACTAGGAACCTCACAGTCACCAAAACAGTGCTATGACTTCATACGGGTCATCAGAGGGCACGTGATGGCACTGACGCACTTTTATACCGCGTCATCAACTGATCCGTTTTTTGTTTTATTTTATTCTTCACTAATAGATGTTACAATAAATAAGATTTGGACAAAAATTTGTTTTTAAAACTTCATCTAATCGTCAGTGGGCAGTGAAAAAAAAAATCTAATTTGTTGCGCTGAAATTTGTCACTTTTTTCCGGTAACATATCTGACATATCTAGTAAATTTCCACCACTATGTTTTGGTTTGTGACATTTTTGGGGGGTTTTGACTCTCTTTGTGTTGATTTCAAATTCCCCAAAAAAATAGTGGTGGAAATTTACAATTTCACGCACTATATTATGTGCACGACAAGTTGTGTTACATGGAAATCAAAAGACAGATTCTTTAACGCGTTTTCAGAGATTTTCAAGAATAGGCCTGCTCATAAAATGTTTGGAGCAAAAAAATGCTGTGTGAACGTACCCTTAGGGTGAGAACACAAGTTCAGGATTTTGATGCAGGTGTTGAAAATAAAAAAGAGGAATGGATAAAAAAAAACTTAAAAGAAAAAGAGAAGTAATATCTGTCCTGTATACTTTCTTTACGGTTAGGCTGGGGTCACTCGAGCATATAGTCTCTCATCCAAGAGAATTGGGCGATTATGCAAATCACACTCTGATCAGAGCTTGATCGGAGTATGATCATAATGTTATATTATTCTCTTGGATGACAAGATGGAGAAAGAAATGTTTCCATCTCCTCCATTCTGTGAAGCTGCGGAAACTGGACAGCACTCAGATGCCATCCGAGTGCAGTCCGATGTTTTCCACTGATTCGCTGACTTGCAAATATCGGATCAAACATGGGCGTGTATCGATTTTATTCCTCTGACTGATTTGCGCCTAGGAAAAAATCTGACATATGCACGGCCCCATAGAATAACATTGGGCCTAGTATGATCCGCACTCAAACCGAAAATATGGCCATTTGTACAAAGCCTGAGGGTGCACATCTGAAAACCTGAACAAACTGACCCTCATGTATATTATATCTATAGCAAACAGCCATAAACATTCACTTTTTCGTGGAGCATCCATACATATCCCATGTGTGGAAAGCCGGCATGGACAATCGATTCCACGAGGACTGTATCTTGTAGACGAAAACTTGGGGTGCACCCCATAGTATCCCCTGTATACAGGGCAGACTTAAGCCAATCAATTTGTCATGGTATGTGCATAAGTATTAAATCCCTAGAAAGCAGATCTGTCCAGCAGAGAACATCTATGAAGAGAGTATTAAATGGCACATTATAGGGTCACGAGACACGACATTGCTTCGCTCGCAGCACATAAGGGTATTATGGAGGGAAATTCTTGAGATAACTTTGAAATGAAACCCACAGGGTAAAGAACTGTATCATATAAACCAAAAACCTTTCCTAAGAGGCCTGTAAGTGAAAGTGGCGGTTGTTATCCAGCTATCCATCCCCAAAAATGTGCCAGGAAAACAGAATCGGGGCATACATACCTGTATTTAAGCATTTTTCCCATGCAGAAGTTTTGGAAAGCTGGGTGACAACTCCTGAGGGTTGTAATGCTGGTCATATCATAAATTGGACTACGGATGTCTAAGGATGTATTCACATAGAGTTTTTTGAGGCAGACAAGTTCGACGAGTCTTTTTCAGAAATATTCCGCCTGAAAAAGCACTGGCGAAACACCAAAACGAATGAACAGATCATTTCTATGTAAATATGACTCGCAGGTCATATAAGGCTTTCTGCCACTTCAGGTTTTTTAAAGACGCCAAGCGGTTACAAAAAAGTGACCCGACCATTCTTTTGGCATTATCCACTCTGAAGACGTTCCGTAATTTACAATACAAGACAAAGGAAAGGCTAAAAAGATATAAGGAAGACACCCAGGTGTCTTTTTGTGCATTTTGTTTGAAAAGTATCTAGCGGTTTCTTTCTTCATTGTTAAATGGAGTTTAAAAAAAAATTGTACAGAAAACACCAGTGAAAATAAAATTCAACCCCAAAGAAACACCTGGAAAATGCTAAAAAAAAAAAAACAACGCCAGTGGCCAAAATTATTGAAATACGTGCTCAAGAAATGACCTAAAAGAAAAAAAAAGCTAAAAAAGACGCTTCAGGGCAAAAAGTGTTTTCTGATTAATCTTTTTCTTGAAAAACTTAGCGGATCTACCTGCTTGAAAAAGAATGTCATGTGCTCATACCCTAAAAAGTTTTGGAAAAGTTTATTCCTTGACGTATTTTCTTGTGTTTTTTTCATTTGACGGAGCCAAATTTGGAGCGGATTCTATCAGGATAAAACTCTTCCAACAATCTCTGCGTGAACACGGCCTAAGGCCTACGGTCAGGTTCACACAGAGCAGAAGATAACTTCGGAGCTGATACATTCCAAGATCCTCCTCAATAAATACTGCAGAAACGCTCTTCCAATTTATTTGTATGGGAAATCCACACTGCTGATCACATTAAGGGTATGTGCACACGTTGCGTCCTGGTGTGTGGATTTTTCGCACTGATTTTGATAAATCCGCAGGGCAAAAACACTGCGCTTTTCCTGCGGATTTATCGTGGTTTTACCGTGGTTTTTGTGTGGATTCTGCTGCGGTTTTACACCTGCGTTTTTTTAAATATGGAGCAGGTGTCAAACCGCTGTGGATTCCGCACAAAGAATTGACATGCTGCAGGAAAAAAAACGCAGCATTTCCGAGCGTTTTTTTCCGCAGCATGTGCATAGCGGTTTTTGTTTTCCATAGGTTAACATTGTACTGTACACCGCATGGAAAACTGCTGCGGATCCGCAGCGTCAAAAACGCTGCGGATCCGCAGCAAAAACCGCAACGTGTGCACATACCCAAGAGTTTTTGTAGCATTTTTTTTTTCTTCTTTGAAAAGTATCTGGTGTAAAAAAAAAAGAAAAGAAAATGTCACTCCGTTGAAGCGGATCATTCGCTCCCGAACTAGCACCGCCCAATCAAAAGACTGCATAAAACTCTTCAGGAAAAAAAGAGTTGCTGTTTTTGTTTAAATAAAACTTCTTAAAGAGGAAAAAAAAAAAGAGTTTCTACTTGAAATACTCGGCTGACCCTTGAGTTTCTGCAGCGGATTTGTACTATGAACTGCCAGGTTTCCGCGCAATTCATAGGGGCTAATCCAGAATATGAGCAAATGAGTGCGAGTGAAAAATACCCAGTGTGAACATACCCCAAGAATTACGCAAAGTCTTGTTTTATGCTCTTATTAAAGTCATAAATGTTTTTCCACAACTCCGTCAGGATCATTTTGCAGCGGGTAATTCATTGGGTTATTATTAACTTGTTACTCTGTAATGTCAGAGCCGACAGATGGGAATTTCACACACGTCCCAGAAGAGCTGTTCCCCCATATGAAAGATGTACAGCACCGAGCAATGCGCGGCCCCGAAAACCGAGGACGTTATATACAAGGAAATCTCCAGGGAGGAAATTATTCATAGTAATGTCAGAGAAACGTGAGGAGTCGATCAATGGAGCTGTCACTCAATGAGAACAGAGAAATCACTCACTTATAAGAAAGCAGTCACTCCATGACATCACAGCTGTCAAACAATGAGATCACAACAGTCCATCAAGGAGATCAGAGAGATCGCTCAATAAGTCTACGTTCACATTTGCGGTCTGCGCCGCAGCGTCGCCGCATGCGTCATGCACCCCTATATTTAACATGGGGGCGCATGGACATGCGTTGCACTTGCGTTTTGCGATGCATGCGTCACTGCGGCGCATGCGTCCGGGCGCAGAGGACGCAGCAAGTTGCATTTTTGCTGCGTCCAAAATCAACCAAAAAAAGGACGCATGCGTCGCAAAACGCAGCGTTGTGCATGCGTTTTGCTGCGTTTTTGTTTGCGTTGTGCGTTGCGTCGCCGACGCTGCGGCGCACAACGCAAATGTGAACGTAGCCTAAGATCACAGCAATCACTTTATGACATCATAACAATTGCTTAATGAGATCAGAGCAGTTACTCAATGACATCACAGCAGTGAATCAATGAGATCACAACAGTCCATCAAGGAGATCAGAGAAGACACTCAACGAGAAGAGATCAATCATTCTTTGACACTACAACTGTCACTCAATAAGATCAGAGAATTCATTCAATGAGATCACATCAGTCACTTAGTGACATCTCGGCACTTATTAAATGAGACTTCATCAATTGTTTACTGACATCTGTCACGCTGTAACTGAACCGTCCCTAGAGCTGGGGCCCTAACTATCCATGCTCCCAAAGGTACCTCTAAAGGTGAGGAGGTTTGGGCCACCAGCCTTATTGTTCTCCTGTTATTTCCTAAGCTGTCCCCTCTCCTTTTCCCAAGAGGCCCAGGACAGAAATGCTAGTGTATTAACACATAAGACAGATAACAGAGGGATAACAGAAAGCAACTAACACACATACAAAAACACTCGTCAAAATTAAAGAGGTATATAGGGAAGGAAAGGAATGGACCAATCAAATGGGAATAGGACAATGAGGAAAGCATACACGCAAAAACAGCACACAACAATCTCCAGTAACAACTATCTCCTATTCAGCACAGAGTCTCCAAGGAGCTAGGAAGCAAAGCTTTCACTGGCAAGGAAGAGAAGGTCTGGCCAGATTATATAGGCAGAGGAAATGACCAGGTCAGAAGCAGATGAAATGGAGCTGAATGTTTCTGACCTGCATAGAAAGGGTCGCTAACCTCTACAGCACCAAAGGAAACTAAATCCATTTAATATGGGACAGAAACACATTGGCTAAATGGAAGATCTGCGATTCACAATACGCAGTAATCTTCTAACCCCAGATCTCCCAGGAGGATCTGACTCATTAGTGACAACATTACAGCAGTTGCTCAATGACATCACTTCAGTCACTCCACAATATCGGAGCAGTACTTCAATGACATCAGAGCAGGTTCTAATTGATCTCACAACAAAGAACCAAGGAGATATCGCTATAAGAAAAGAAGTCACTGAATGAGACCAGGATAGAGCAGCCATTCATGGAGATCACAGCGGTCCCTTAGGGTAAATGCACACATAAAAGTTTTGCTCCAGATTTTATGCAGGAAATCAGCACTGAAAACGCATCAACAAAAGCTCCAAACTTTATGTGTGTGACATTTTGATTTTGTTCCAGATTTCATTCCCTGCATTGCAAAGGGTGAAATTCACAATGACGGAACTGACATGCTGCGGATTTCAGAGTCTGCACAACAAGCAAACAATTTACTTGTGGAAAAGTTCCACAACTTACAGATGAGATTGTTGACATGTTATTGAGTACAGTTTCACACATTATATGATAATGAGGGTATTAATTCAACTCATGAAGACCCACTGCCGGTCCGCAGATCGTGGTCCATGCTATGGATGTTGGTTGTGTGAATCCACCCTTGCTTTGCTGGTACGTTGTAATAGTGGGGATGAAATGAATGCAAAACCATGCTGAAAATCCACACCAAATACGCATGGCGTGCATTCACCCATAGGGCTCGTGCAGACGACTGTATAACTCGGACGAGTGTTAGCCATGGCTTTGATGGATGGCACTCCACCCCATGTTATTATATGGAGCTGTGGACATTTTATCTCGGACCGAGTCAGTCCACGGAAAAAAAATTGCAGCATGCACGATTTGGCTCTGAGAATTGGAAATCACTCGCCCATTCAGCTCTATGGGTCCGTGGAAAAAAAAAATCGGACCACACTCCGATGACAGGGTGTGATTTTCACGGACTAATATTATAGAGGAGGTGGAGAACCTTTTTTTTTTCCCTCTCTCCACATCTGGTAAAATTGAATCTTACTCTGATCAAACTCTGATCAGAGTGTGATTAGTATAATCAAACCAATTTTCTCACTTGTGGAGAAAATGGTCGTATGGCCCTGGCTTTAAAGTGGTCAATTATATCAGAGCAATTGAACACTGACATCACAACAGTCAATCAATGAGATCAGAGCAATCAATGGCATCACATCAGTTAATCAATGACATCACAGCAATCAATGTCATCACATCAGATAATCAATGACATCACAGCAATCAATGACATCAGATCAGTTAATCAATGACATCACAGCAATCAATGTCATCACAGCAATCAATGACATCACAACAGTCAATCAATGACATCACAGCAATCAATGACACACATCAGTTAATCAATGACATCACAGCAATCAATTACATCACATCAGTTAATCAATGACATCACAGCAATCAATGACATCACATCAGTTAATCAATGACATCACAGCAATCAATGACATCACATCAGTTAATCAATGACATCACGGTAATCAATGACATCACATCAGTTAATCAATGACATCACGGTAATCAATGACATCACATCAGTCAATCAATGACATCACGGTAATCAATGACATCACATCAGTCAATCAATGACATCACATCAGTTAATCAATGACATCACAGCAATCAATGACATCACATCAGTTAATCAATGACATCACGGTAATCAATGACATCACATCAGTTAATCAATGACATCACGGTAATCAATGACATCACATCAGTCAATCAATGACATCACGGTAATCAATTACATCACATCAGTCAATCAATGACATCACATCAGTTAATCAATGACATCACAGCAATCAATGACATCACATCAGTTAATCAATGACATCACAGCAATCAATTACATCACAACAGTTAATCAATGACATCACGACAATCAATGACATCACATCAGTTAATCAATGACATCACAGCAATCAATGACATCACATCGGTTAATCAATGACATCACAGCAATCAATTACATCACAACAGTCTATCAATTGACATCACATCAATCAATGATATCACATCAATCAATGACGTCACGGCGGTTGTTCAATGAGCTCATACAGAGTTGTGCAACCAGGAGAGTGTTAAATCCACAAATACAATTAATAAATGATTTATCAGGACCTGAATGACACCTGGGAACAAGATCCTACGAACACGGCGGCTGCTGACAAGTATGGGATAGTCTTTCGAGCATGTCTCAGCAACAAGGCTCCAGCTGCAGATCCATTACACCGAACAGAACTCGGAGTCTTCCTTCGTCTGTGGTGTAAGATCTACGGTCACATATTAGGGAATTGCATATGTAACAGTTCCCTTTTCTACGCTCTTATCAGAATCTTTCCCTTTCCACACAGAAGTGATCCCATAAGAGACTTGTAGAGATGCGAGGAATTTAAATCCCCCACCGCCACACCGTGCAAATAGGTCAGCGCCATACCGCGGCTGTTTATGGCCGTCTGCACTCAGTTCTGTCTATGGAACTGCAGGTACTGTGGGATCCAACATTTATCAGAGAAAATAATACACGTACTATGGACATAAAAGCAGTAAAGAGTGGAAGCCCCAGAGATTACAATCTACATGATGTATATAGTGACCGCCAAGGAGTATACAGTCCCTTTAAATGAGGCTCCAATCACATAGAGTCCTTATATCTGATATCAATCCCATTATGAATGCCCCCTGCCACCCATCCCTGACAATGTATCACAGAGAACTAGGATGCAACAACATTATACGATATATCTGCTATAACATAGGCTCTGAATACACAATAACATACAACACGAGTGCTGCGGGATAAGTGTAGGAATGCAGTGACTTATGTGCCCCAGTGATGACCCTATAGAGCAATCTAATATTATAAGGCTACGTTCACATTAGCGTTTTAGCTAATGTGCGTCGGGTTTGCGTCGGCGACGCAGCGGCGACGCATGCGTCATGCGCCCCCTATACTTAACATGGGGGACGCATGCGTTTTTTTTTGTTGCGTTGTGCCACACATGCGTCTTTTTTGCCGCAAGCGTCGGACCAAGAAAACGCAACAAGTTGCATTTTTCTTGCGTCCGATTTTCGGCAAAAACCGACGCATGCGTCGCAAAACGCAGCGTTTTTGCGTGCGTTTTGCCGCGTTTTTGCGTGCGTTGTGCGTTGCGTCGCCGACGCAGCGGCGCACAACGCTAGTGTGAACGTAGCCTAACACACCTGCTATGACATAGGGTTACAGCGTCTGTAAATATTTAATATAACAGATGCACTAATAATGCAGCATATAATCATATAGCAGCGCCAGAACGTGGGTTTAACGTGCAGTGATGACCACACATAACATGTGACTTACACATTATATCTTAAGGATGGGTATCGGTACGTTCACATTTACGTTGTGCGCCGCAGCGTCGGCGCCGCAGCGCACAACGCAAACAAAAACGCAGCAAAACGCATGCCCAACGCTGCGTTTTGCGCCGCATGCGTCCTTTTTTTAATTGATTTTGGACGCAGCAATGCAACTTGCTGCGTCCTCTGCGCCCGGACGCGGGCGCCGCAGCGACGCATGCGGCGCAAAACGCAAGTGCGACGCATGTCCATGCGCCCCCATGTTAAATATAGGGGCGCATGACGCATGCGGCGCCCGCTGCTGCGGCGCCCGCCGCTAATGTGAACGTAGCATTAATAATGAGTCTCTACATCATTAATATGATGATCTCGTCGCTGCTATAACATGGGTTTAATAGCTAATCATGACCATGTATAACATAGCTGTCAACTCACAGGGTTAGAATGACGTCTAATATAGCCGATATAACATAGGTTTATTGAGAAAATATATATTGTAGCTTCTAAATCAGAGGGTTGTGTTATAATGAAAATGTAAATAATCGATTGTATTCTATTGCTGCTGTAACATGGGTTTAATATGTGATGAGGACCATATATAATAACTGTAATATAGGCTTACTATGATAACATAGCTTCTATAACATGGGTTTCATTTGTAATGATTATGACCATACATAAAAAATAGCTGCTATAACATAGGTTTAAGGGGTAAAGATTACTATATATGACAGCTGCTATAACAGAGGGATACAGTAATGTTCTAAAACAATGCACATTATAACACAAGATGCTAAAACATAGGGATAGGAAATAATGACCTTACACAATGTACATTATAATATAGGTGCTATAACATTGGGTTAAGATGCAGAGATAATACAAAATATACATTATAACATAGCTGCTATAACATAGGGATAGGATGTAATGACCTTACAGAATGTATTCTGTAACCTAGCTGCTATAACATAGGGATAGGATGTAATGTCCTTACAGAATGCATTCTAGAACCTAGCTGCTATATAACATAGGGTTAGGATGTAGTGCCCTTACAGAATGTATTCTATAACCTAGCTATTATAACATAGGGTTAGGATGTAGTGATCTTACACAGTCTATTCCATAACCTAGTTGCTATAACGTAGGGATAGGATGCAATGACCTTAAATAATGTATTCTATAACCTATCTGCTATGACATAGGGATAGGATGTAATTACCTTACACAATGTATTCTATAACCTAGCTGCTTTAACATAGGGATAACATGTAGTGATCTTACACACTGTACATTATAACACAGCTGCTATAACATAGGGATAGGATGTAGTGACCTTACACACTGTTCATTATAACCTAGCTGCTATAACATAGGGATAGGATGTAATTACCTTACACAATGTATTTTATAACCTAGCTGCTATAACATAGGGCTAGGATGTAATTACCTTACACACTGTACATTATAACACAGCTGCTGTAACATAGGGATAGGATGTAGTGATCTTACACACTGTACATTATAACCTAGCTGCTATAACATAGGGCTAGGATGTAACGACCTTACACACTGTACATTATAACACAGCTTCTGTAACATAGGGATAGGATGTAGTGATCTTACACACTGTACATTATAACCTAGCTGCTATAACATAGGGATAGGATAGGATGTAATTACCTTATACAATGTATTCTATAACCTAGCTGCTATAACATAGGGATAGGATGTAATGATCTTACACAATGTATTCTATAACCTAGCTGCTATAACATAGGGATAGGATGTAATGATCTTACACAATGTATTCTATAACCTAGCTGCTATAACATAGGGATAGGATGTAATGATCTTACACAATGTACAATATAACTCAGCTGCTATAACATAGGGATTGGATGTAATGACCTTACACAATGTACATTATAACATAGCTGCTATAACATGGGGCTAAGAGCTAGGACATTACTTCTGAGCTGTATGGGAGGTCAGTGCCTCCTGTTGGCTCTGTCACTCGCTGTCACATCCAGGACTTGTCACTAAGTGCACAGGAACAGGACAGACAAGCGGAAAGATCCGGAGACCCACAGGTCCTTACCAGGAGATGAGTGCGGAGCCCCATAAACAGGGGGCGCAGGGGGCTCAGCAGCAGGTCATAGTGTCAGTGCAGGGGGCACAGATCCAGCAGCCAGTGCAGGCGGAGGACTCGGCTCCAGCAGCCAGTGCAGTCTGACAGCTCCGCTCACATTGCTGGAACTCCCGGGACAGAGTGCAGAGGGCGTGTCCTGCCCGGGTGACTGACGGGTCACAGGATCCGCCCACTCAGCGCTGGGACGTGGAAAGGGTGTGCCCTGCCCGGGTGACTGACAGGTCACAGGATCCGCCCACTCAGCGCTGGGCCGTGCAGAGGGCGTGTTCTGGCCGGGTGACTGACGGGTCACAGGATCCGCCCACTCAGCAAGCTGCTGTCAATCACTGCAGATACCTGCAGAGCGGAGCTGCCACAGGGTCAGAGGATGTGCAGCAGAGATCTCTGCCCGTACTGACATGATGTCTCTCCACCTGTAACACTGGAATAAATGCTAATGTCAGCCAGGAACTACCCCAGGGGTGAAATACTGGATGCTTGTCTGAGACTGTATCACAGGCTTAGATACCTCTGCTCAGTAGTCTTCATTACACTTTAGGAGCTTAGATACTGTAGCTTGGCAGACAATATCACACATGTCAGGCTTAGATACAGAACCTCAGCAGAATATATCACACTCATGAAAAGCTAAGCTACAGCAGTTCAATAGACAGTATCACACATTATAACTTGAGATATGTATCTCAGCAGCCAGTGTGACACATCATTGGTTTGTATACAATAGCTCAGCAGCCAGACTCATACATGCCAGGCTTAGATACAAGGCTGAGAAGCCAGTATCACACATGACAGGGTTAGATACAATAGCTCAGAAGCCAGTATCACACATGACAGGTTTAGATACAAAGCTGAGATGCCAGTATCACACCACATGAGTAAGACCTGTATAGGTTGAAACGCGTTGCCGTTACATATGTACAGACACTTATATGGTCCACCGCATGTAAGGACTATTTTTAATATTTTGGACTAATAAAGTTTTCACTGGTTTTACTGGAGCTGGAGTAACCACTTTCTCTTTGGATCGCTATCACACCACATGACAGGCTTAGATACAGTAGCTCAGCAGCCAGTATCACACATGCCAGGCTTAGATACGATAGCTCAGCAGCGAGTATCAAACTTTCCAGGCTTAGATACAACAGCTCAGCAGCCAGTATCACACATGCCAGGCTTAGATACACAGATCAGCAGCCAGTATCCCACATGCCAGGCTTAGATACACAGCTCAGAAGTCAGTATCACACATGCCAGGCTTAGATACACAGCTCAGCAGCCGGTATCACACATGACAGGCTTAGATACAAAGCTGAGATGCCAGTATCACACCACATGACAGGCTTAGATACAGTAGCTCAGCAGCCAGTATCACACATGCCAGGCTTAGATACGATAGCTCAGCAGCGAGTATCAAACTTTCCAGGCTTAGATACAACAGCTCAGCAGCCAGTATCACACATGCCAGGCTTAGATACACAGATCAGCAGCCAGTATCCCACATGCCAGGCTTAGATACACAGCTCAGAAGTCAGTATCACACATGCCAGGCTTAGATACACAGCTCAGCAGCCGGTATCACACATGCCAGGCTTAGATACACAGCTCAGCAGCCAGTATCACACATGCCAGGCTTAGATACACAGCTCAGCCGCTAGCATCACACATGCCAGGCTTAGATACACAGATCAGCAGCCAGTATCACACATGCCAGGCTTAGATTCACAGATCAGCAGCCAGTATCACACATGCCAGGCTTAGATACACAGCTCAGCAGACAGTATCACACATGCCAGGCTTAGATACACAGATCAGCAGCCAGTATCACACATGCCAGGCTTAGATACACAGCTCAGCAGCCGGTATCACACATGACAGGCTTAGATACAACAGCTCAGCAGCCAGTATCACACATGCCAGGCTTAGATACACAGATCAGCAGCCGGTATCACACATGACAGGCTTAGATACAACAGCTCAGCAGCCAGTATCACACATGCCAGGCTTAGATACACAGATCAGCAGCCAGTATCACACATGCCAGGCTTAGATACACAGATCAGCAGCCAGTATCACACATGCCAGGCTTAGATACACAGCTCAGCAGCCAGTATCACACATGCCAGGCTTAGATACACAGCTCAGCAGCCAGTATCACACATGCCAGCCTCAGATACACAGATCAGCAGCCAGTATCACACATGCCAGGCTTAGATACACAGCTCAGCAGCCAGTATCACACATGCCAGGCTTAGATACAGCTCAGCAGCCAGTATCACACATGCCAGGCTTAGATACACAGCTCAGCAGCCAGTATCACACATGCCAGCCTTAGATACACAGATCAGCAGCCAGTATCACACATGCCAGGCTTAGATACACAGCTCAGCAGCCAGTATCACACATGCCAGGCTTAGATTCACAGATCAGCAGCCAGTATCACACATGCCAGGCTTAGATACACAGCTCAGCAGCCAGTATCACACATGCCAGGCTTAGATACACAGATCAGCAGCCAGTATCACACATGCCAGGCTTAGATACACAGCTCAGAAGTCAGTATCACACATGCCAGGCTTAGATACACAGCTCAGCAGCCGGTATCACACATGACAGGCTTAGATACAACAGCTCAGCAGCCAGTATCACACATGCCAGGCTTAGATACAGCTCAGCAGCCAG
The DNA here is from genome assembly GCF_051348905.1 of Ranitomeya variabilis. Taxonomy (NCBI): domain Eukaryota; kingdom Metazoa; phylum Chordata; class Amphibia; order Anura; family Dendrobatidae; genus Ranitomeya; species Ranitomeya variabilis. Next base: position 449,194,033 of record NC_135233.1, read on the forward strand.
TATCACACATGCCAGGCTTAGATACAGCTCAGCAGCCAGTATCACACATGCCAGGCTTAGATACACAGCTCAGCAGCCAGTATCACACATGCCAGGCTTAGATACAGCGCTGGTTTCTCCGCTCACCCGGCAGGACGGTGACTATTACCACCAGTCAGGTCACCAGGACGATCCCCAGAGATGGCCGCTGTGATTCCGATCTACAGAATTATTTATTTTTTTTTAGCCTCTTCTGTTTTTGTTCTTTAATAACCACAAATTCTGATGTGTTTCCATTTCCCTCACTGAATTCTGACTAATTCTGAGTAATTTCCTACCGCAACCTAATATCCTCTGAGTATCCCCTGATAAAAGAGGTAACAAGCACTGCAGACCTGTGGAGGCAGCATGCATGAAGGATCCCTGGGGCCCAGGGCCCTAACTCTGCGGGGTCTACTTTAGGGTGAAATACCATTTATTCCAAATTTAAGAATTGTGTCGCTGCTCAAATATTTGTATTTCTTTAATCCCAAATTTCATCCCTTTCTGTAAACATGCAGTTTTTCTTATTGTACATTGGATCATTTTTATAATTGATCACTAATTAGACAGTCACGCCTCGCACCCCGTTAACCCCCTCAGTCCCAGAGGCATAGCAAAAATCAAGAACCAGAGGGGATGTCTAGTATCAACTGTCAGCAACAATGCCGGAGTTTATTTCCGTGTGATAGTAATTACCCCGTATAATCGTCGGGTCAATTACTTACATGTATTGTGTTTATATTTGGGTTTGCCCATACACAAGCCGAGACGCGTTTAATCTGGGCGGGTGCAGGAGGCACAATGACGAATGTGCGTTCATGTATATTTTATCTCGGGTCACAGGATAAAGTTTTGTAAACTTACACATTAGATAAAAGTCACTTGAGCCCAACTTTTTTGAATGGATCTTCTTCTAACCATCTATCGTGCATGGGAACCTCCCCGAAACATGATGTTGGGGGACATGAGGGGCGTGGAGTTGGAATTCAATCATCAGATCACTTTGTTTAGTGGCAAGATGAGCGACTATCAGACGATTTGAGCAGCGGCTCTTACATAGAGAACCCAGGAAAGCTCGGACTAGCCACGTCCGGAACGGGAGCTGTCATCTGAACGATGGCTCTCTAATGTGTATCATCAGCCTAAATGGTGCCCAATGGTTGGATGGCCATCTAACCTAATGTGCATGGGTGACTTAAAGGGGTTGTATCATGTTCATTAATGGTTAAAATTGCAATGTGCTGCTCAAAACAAGCAATTTACCTCATATTAAAAATCTTCTCCATTCTCAAAAATGGAGCGATTTTTAATTCTTTATTTGACAGCTCTTTGTCTAGCCAGGGACGATTCTAGACAAAGTGGAGACCTGGGCAAAAGTTTAAAGTGGGGCCCCAAATGCTCATATATTGCATCATCATCACACAATCTGCAGCTTACACAGCAGAGAACAATGATTTTTGTTCAGGCATAAACAATCCAATCACTCAATGAATAGGCAGCATGTTGCTTGTTTATTATAATGCACCCCATAGTCCTCTACATAGCATTATACACACCCCATAGTCCTCCACATAGTATAATACACCACATAGTCCTCCATATAGTATAATACACACCCCATAGTCCTCGATAGAGTATAATGAAGCCCCCATATAGTACACATAGTATAATGCACTCCCCATAGTTCTTGATACATTGTAATGCAGCTCCCATAAAGTACATATTGTATAATGCACAGCCCATAGTCCTTGAAAGAGTATAGTGCAGCTCCCACATAGTATAATGCAGCCCCCATATATTTTAATGCAGCCCCATATAACATAATGAGGCCCCATATAGCATAATGCATCCCTCATACAGTATAATGCAGCCCCATATAGTATAGTTTAACCCTCTTATAGTATAATGCAGCCCCATATAGCATAATGCAGTCCCATATAGTATAATGCAGCCCCCATATAGTATAATGCAGCCCCATATAGCTTAATGTAGTCCCGTATAGTATAATGCAGCCCCATATAGTATAATGCAGCCCCATATAGCATAATGCAGCCCCATATAGTATAATGCAGCCCCCATATAGTATAATGCAGCCCCATATAGCTTAATGCAGTCCCATATAGTATAATGCAGCCCCATATAGTATAATGCAGCCCCATATAGCATAATGCAGCCCCATATAGCATAATGCAGTTCCATATAGTATAATGCAGTCTCCCATATAGTATAATTCACCCCCATAGTCCCTCAGGTTAATGGCCACCACGTACTCACTGATTTAAAAAAATAAAAAAAACAATACTCACCTATCCCCTGAATATTATTATAAACTGGACAGTATTACGGTAATATGGAACGCACAGGTTGCAGATACATATTGTCTCTTAAGCCTAAAACGTCTCTTTGCTGCATATGAGGAGACGAATACTGTCTGTAATTTATGCTATATAGTAATTAGTTACAAATTTAGCATTGGATCTTTCAAAGAGAATCTGTCAATACAAGATTCCTTTTCTAAGGCCTCATTCAGACAACAGTTTGTGACTTGTGTTTTTCACAGACAGAACACATATCCATAATAGTCTATGGGGCTGTTCACATGTTCGTAGCTTTTTGTAGACTGCAAAATAAGAACAGAGCTATGTCCAATTTTGATCCAAATTGTGGATTAAACCAGCCCATTCAAATTACTGGGTGCGTGAAAAAAAAATGCACAGCTCACGGATGCCATCCGTTTTCATCTGAGTGAAGCCTGATTTTTACTGTTTAATGGGTAGGAGAAGTTTGAATTGTTTTCTTTAACAAGGATGCCAAGCTAGTAGTAAAATAATTGACACATAGGGAATAAAATCAGCTATGGCACACTGATGAAAAACAGTTTGGTTATTTTTTACATAAGCAATAAAGAATGTGACGATTGAATGAGACCTTAGTAATAACAAAGTAGTAAATGCCTGTACTTACTTTTGCAATGATGTCAATGTGACAGGTAGTATGATGGCACTCGATGGCTCCAATGGCAATTGATTATCTCTAACGTTTGTACTTCAACATGACAGACCCTGCATCATTTGTCAAAGGAAGTTGGGAGACCCTCCATACACGGTGGTGGTCTTGTGTCACCAAAACTGGTGGGTTAAATTGACATAAACCTGATATATATGGGGTAGTGATGAGCAAACGTGCTCGGATAAGGTGTAATCCGAGCATGCTCATGTATTATCTAAGTATCTTTGGCGTACTCGAATAATATGTTCGAGTCCCTGTGGCTGTTAGGCAGCTGCAACACATACAGGGATTGTCTAACAAACAGGCAATTTTCGCATGTGTTGCTGCTGTCTAACAGCCGCAATCATATTATCCGTGCACGCTGATAACACCCGAGCATGCTCAGATAACACGTTATCCGAGTATGTTCGCTCGTCACTAATAAGGGATACTTATCTGATAACCCATTGATTAGTGGGGGTTCAACGACTGGGACCCTCACCATTCAGCAGATCAGGAAACTTTTAACTCCAATGGACAACTTTAATCCTCACTACAAGATGGCGCGGCAGGTCAGATGCCCAAATTACCCTCCATTAGTTTCTAATGGGTCTGGTTAAAAAGGCTGAGTGCAGCTCTTGGCAGCCCCATAAAGGATGAATGGAGCGGCGTTCGAGCATATGCACTTCCGTTCCATTCTGAAGGGGATAAACGTGACCTGTTCTGCTGATTCGCGCTGGTCCCAGTGGTCGGACCCCCAACAATCAACAAGTTATCACCTACGCTGTGGACTGGTAATAATTTGTTTTCACTGGACATTTCCTTTAAGTTTACAGCCAGGTTCACATTATACTGACGGATGAGTCTGTATATCCTAGCTCATCATGTATGATGCTGTCTGCTGAGACACTGTATCTAAGGCTATTTTTACATCTGAGCTGGTACTTTCCGATGAGGGTCCATCAGGGTTCCTGTACGTTTTGGTGACCAGGGTAGTGCAGCATGCCATCATTAGGCACCATTTAGATCTGTCATAGGACACATAGGGCGCAGCATCGTTGCTCCATTATAAATAGAAGCCATGACGGTGGTGGGATCACCCCTAAGCCTTTCCTGTGCTGTGTCAGACTGCCACACAGCACTACAGTCCCCATCATGGATCACTATTATTTCCTGGGACAATCACGAAAACCTGGGAGTGCCCCTGGAGATGAGGGACACCTAATGACTGATAATGAATTTTGGAATGCTGAACAGGGCAGGGGCCCGGCTTATCAAGTTAAGCAAGACTTTACAAACATGTGGGCATGTCCACAAACGCATAATATTCGGCTGTTCACATAATCTCATATTATTCATAAGAAATGGCATAAATTATAAAGGTGTTTACTGGAACAAATAAAGTTTATACCAAAAAAAAAAAATCAAGTCTATTTTTGAGCTAATAGAGTAGCCAATCAGATTTCAGCTTTGATTATTCAACACCAGGGAAGAAAATGAAAGCAATGCTCTGATTGGTTGCTAAGGGCAACTCCTTCACTCTTTGTCTATCCAGTCTACCTACATGAGGCCTAGCAGTGTGTATGCATAGTCTGTGCTCCTTTCAATAAACTTTATTTATAAAATACTGGTGACAATTTAAAGATTTAAATCAGATTTAACAGAAAATGACATATTAAAGGAAACCTGTCACATGAAAATTCTCTATTAACCTGCAGATATCGGGTTAATCTGCAGGTTAATAGTGTTCTGAAACTGCGCAGCGCCCGCAGTTAATGCCCCACTGCCGGGGGAAATTAACTTTATTCCCCCCGGCAGTGTTCAGGTTTCAGTCATAGGGGCGGCACCAGCGCAGGTTCAGTCACCGCTCTGTGTATAGAGAGCGGCGGGTGTAACTGTGCCCCGGTCCTGACTGACAGAGCGGACACAGACAGAAGAGGCCCCAGTGCAAGAACAATATATAGGCCCTTTGCAGTCCAATAGTTTATCACAGAGGCGCAGCTAGGGTTTCAGCTTAGGGGGGTGAAAAATCTGAGTGGGCCCCTAACCAGGTAATCCTGACTACAGCTACGTGGTGCACCCTAATTGTGAGCATCGGGGGAACAGCAGATGACCTCACTGTGACTGAAAATACACCTACAACGAACACTGATATTACTATATGGAGACCATATATTGGTAGATACCAATCCTGCAGATCATATAAGAGATCACAGTACAGTTATACATACAGTAATAACTTATAGCTGACGCTCCATCTTATGGAGTCGTTCACTTTTTCCGTCTTTTCCATCTGGCCCAGACCGACATGATGACTTCTCCAGCCATGACTCGTCTGCAGAGATTACAAGAAAGACACATCTAACTTCTCCCATTTCCTGCATTGTCCATATCTATGCCTAACCTGTGCAAACTACTCATTCTGCTGATACCCAATACAGAGCCGCTGCTGCCATATTTGTCCTACAGCACCTGATACCCCAAAACTGAGCCGCTGCTGCCATGTATCCTACAGCACCTGATACCCCAATACTGAGCCGCTGCTGCCATATGTGCCCTACAGCACATGATACCCCAATAATGAGCCGCTGCTGCCGTATGTGTTCTACAGCACCTGATACTCCAATACTGAACCGCTGCTGCCGTATGAGTCCTACAGCACCTGATACCCCAATACTGAGCCGCTGCTGCCATATGTGATCTACAGCACATGATACCCCAATACTGAGTCGCTGCTGCCATATGTGCCCTACAGCACCTGATACCCCAATAATGAGCCGCTGCTGCCGTATGTGTCCTACAGCACCTGATACCCCAATACTGAGCCGCTGCTGTCATATGTATCCTACAGCACCTGATACCCCAATACTGAGCTGCTGCCGCAATATGTGTCCCTATTACTGCACCTGATACCCCAATACTGAGCCGCTGCTGCCATATGTGATCTACAGCACCCGATACCCCAATACTGAGCCGCTGCTGCCATATGTGATCTACAGCACCTGATACCCCAATACTGAGCTGCTGCTGCCATATGTGCCCTACAGCACCTGATACCCCAATACTGAGCCACTGCTGCCGTATGTGTTCTACAGCACCTGATACTCCATATACTGAACCGCTGCTGCCGTATGTGTCCTACAGCACCTGATACCCCAATACTGAGCCGCTGCTGTCATATGTATCCTACAGCACCTGATACCCCAATACTGAGCTGCTGCCGCAATATGTGTCCCTATTACTGCACCTGATACCCCAATACTGAGCCGCTGCTGCCATATGTGATCTACAGCACCCGATACCCCAATACTGAGCCGCTGCTGCCATATGTGATCTACAGCACCTGATACCCCAATACTGAGCCACTGCTGCCGTATGTGTTCTACAGCACCTGATACTCCATATACTGAACCGCTGCTGCCGTATGTGTCCTACAGCAACTGATACCCCAATACTGAGCCGCTGCTGCCATATGTGATCTACAGCACCTGATACCCCAATACTGACCCGCTGCTGTCATATGTATCCTACAGCACCTGATACCCCAATACTGAGCTGCTGCTGCCATATGTGATCTACAGCACCCGATACCCCAATACTGAGCCGCTGCTGCCATATGTGTCCTACAGCACCTGATACCCCAATACTGAGCTGCTGCTGCCATATGTGTCCTACAGCACCTGATACCCAATACTTAGCTGCTGCTGCCATATGTGCCCTACAGCACCTGATACCCCAATACTGAGCCACTGCTGCCGCATGTGTTCTACAGCACCTGATACTCCAATACTGAACCGCTGCTGCCGTATGTGTCCTACAGCACCTGATACCCCACTACTGAGCCGCTGCTGCCATATGTGATCTACAGCACCTGATATCCCAATACTGAGCCGCTGCTGTCATATCTATCCTACAGCACCTGATACCCCAATACTGAGCCGCTGCTGCCATATGTGATCTACAGCACCCGATACCCCAATACTGAGCTGCTGCCATATGTGTCCTACAGCACCTGATACCCCAATACTGAGCCGCTGCTGCCATATGTGTCCTACAGCACCTGATACCCAATACTGAGCTGCTGCTGCCATATGTGCCCTACAGCACCTGATACCCCAATACTGAGCCACTGCTGCCGTATGTGTTCTACAGCACCTGATACTCCAATACTGAACCGCTGCTGCTGTATGTGTCCTACAGCACCTGATACCCCATACTGAGCCGCTGCTGCCATGTGTCCTACAGCACCTGATACCCCAATACTGAGCCGCTGCTGCCATGTGTCCTACAGCACCTGACACCCCAATACTGAGCCGCTGCTGCCGTATGTGTTCTACAGTACCTGATACCCCAATACTGAGCCACTGCTCCGTATGTGTTCTACAGCACCTGATACTCCAATACTGAACCGCTGCTGCTGTATGTGTCCTACAGCACCTGATACCCCATACTGAGCCGCTGCTGCCATGTGTCCTACAGCACCTGATACCCCAATACTGAGCCGCTGCTGCCATGTGTCCTACAGCACCTGACACCCCAATACTGAGCCGCTGCTGCCATATGTGTTCTACAGTACCTGATACCCCAATACTGAGCCACTGCTGCCACATGTGATCTACAGCACCTGATACCCCAATACTGAGCTGCTGCTGCCATATGTGCCCTACAGCACCTGATACCCCAATACTGAGCCACTGCTGCCGTGTGTTCTACAGCACCTGATACTCCATATACTGAACCGCTGCTGCCGTATGTGTCCTACAGCAACTGATACCCCAATACTGAGCCGCTGCTGCCATATGTGATCTACAGCACCTGATACCCCAATACTGACCCGCTGCTGTCATATGTATCCTACAGCACCTGATACCCCAATACTGAGCTGCTGCTGCCATATGTGATCTACAGCACCCGATACCCCAATACTGAGCCGCTGCTGCCATATGTGTCCTACAGCACCTGATATCCCAATACTGAGCCACTGCTGCCATATGTGTCCTACAGCACCTGATACCCAATACTGAGCTGCTGCTGCCATATGTGCCCTACAGCACCTGATACCCCAATACTGAGCCACTGCTGCCGTATGTGTTCTACAGCACCTGATTCTCCAATACTGAACCGTTGCTGCCGTATGTGTCCTACAGCACCTGATACCCCACTACTAAGCCGCTGCTGCCATATGTGATCTACAGCACCTGATATCCCAATACTGAGCCGCTGCTGTCATATCTATCCTACAGCACCTGATACCCCAATACTGAGCCGCTGCTGCCATATGTGATCTACAGCACCCGATACCCCAATACTGAGCCGCTGCTGCCATATGTGTCCTACAGCACCTGATACCCCAATACTGAGCCGCTGCTGCCATATGTGTCCTACAGCACCTGATACCCAATACTGAGCTGCTGCTGCCATATGTGCCCTACAGCACCTGATACCCCAATACTGAGCCACTGCTGCCGTATGTGTTCTACAGCACCTGATACTCCAATACTGAACCGCTGCTGCTGTATGTGTCCTACAGCACCTGATACCCCATACTGAGCCGCTGCTGCCATGTGTCCTACAGCACCTGATACCCCAATACTGAGCCGCTGCTGCCATGTGTCCTACAGCACCTGACACCCCAATACTGAGCCGCTGCTGCCGTATGTGTTCTACAGTACCTGATACCCCAATACTGAGCCACTGCTCCGTATGTGTTCTACAGCACCTGATACCCCAATACTGAGCCGCTGCTGCCATGTGTCCTACAGCACCTGACACTCCAATACTAAGTTTCTGCTGCCGTATGTGTCCTACAGCACCTCATACCCCAATACTGAACCACTGCTGCCATATGTGTTCTATAGTACCTGATACCCCAATACTGAACTGCTGCTGCCATGTGTCCTACAGCACCTGATACCCCAATACTGAGCCGCTTCTGCCATATGTGTCCTACAGCACCTGATACCCCAATACTGAGCCGCTGCTGCCGTATGTGTCCTACAGCACCTGATACCCCAATACTGAGCCGCTGCTGCCGTATGTGTCCTACAGCACCTGATACCACAATACTGAGCCGCTGCTGCCATATGTGTCCTACAGCACCTGATACCCCAATACTGAGCTGCTTCTCCTCTTACCACCCCACATAATGCTGCCACCACTGTGCCCCTTACATAGTAATAATGCCGCCTTTGTGCTCTCTAGATAGTAAAATTCCCCCCTAAAATATATTAATGCCCTGTGCAAGGGCCCTCCAGATTGTCTCTAAAAAGTAATAATGCCCCATATGCAGATTTGATGGTGACAATACTCTGAGTGTCCCTATAACTATAATGCGTAAGTGCCCACTTAGCATTTAATAATGTCCCCTGAGTCCCATGTACAGTAATAATGGCCCCAGCATTGCTGATGTCAGAGGCGGTCGTGTGATGACTCTTTCGGCTTCGCTCAATTCTCTTCTATTGAGAGAAACCAAACCTTTATAGCAGACACATGCACATAGCAAACATGGTGTCCATGACCGCCTGATAACGCCAGTGATATTGGAGGCTCATGCAGCAGGCACTCCCTGCCATGATTTGGCACATAAAGTGACTGCAGACATTTATTCCAAGCCTTTATTAACTTTATAATAATAAATTGCTTATTATTAAAGCACCACTCCAGCAGGTTTTTTTTCTCACAGCTGGAGTGGTGCTTTAAGCGCAAGTCCCCTGCCCCGGTCATATACTCATCCTCCGGCGTATTCACCGTTTTTGGGCACCGCTCCAGTCCCACAGCTCAATCTTGTGAGTGCAGCTTCTCAATGGCCAGAAGTTGGGAGCTACGTCACAAGCGCTCAATGTAAGTCTATAAGGGCCAGAACGAGGCCAGAACGAAGCAAGAACAAGGCCAGAAAGAGGCGAGAACGAGTCCAGAAAGAGGTGAGAACGAGGCCAGAACGAGGCGAAAACGAGGCTCTCATAGCCTCACATTGATTAGAGACCTCTGCGCCGCTCCATGAAACACTAGGGCAGAGGACAGGTCACAAACTGCAGGAGATGGAGCTGAGTGGAGGCGAAAACAGATGAAAACACCTGAAGGTGAGTATCATACAGTCGGTAGAGGTCTTGATTTTAAGGCGCCACTCCAGCGGTGAAATGTAAAAAAAAATGCTGGAGTAGTGCTTTAAAGAGAATCTGTCATCCCCTCCCCGGGATGTGTATGTGGAGCGGCCCCCAAACGCAGGGCAGTGGGGTACTCGGTACCGGGTCCCTTGGTTCTGGGGATGTCATGGTGGCCTGACCCGGTCCGTGGCCCTGCTAAGGGGCGCCCAATTAAAGATTCAGGGTGACCGACGCTGCTAGGGGTCCGCTGGGATGATGGAATGGCAGCTAGATGTTGTAACTTCCCACAGGTGAAGTATGTCCGGGCCAGGGCTTCCCTTGATGAGTAGATGGTAATGGTGTAGGTCGCAGTAAATGACGAGGACACAGGGTTGCAGTCTCTTTACCTCTTTACTGAAGGCTTCAGGATCCTCAATCCAGAGTACTGCTAACAGGGCTGGCTGAGACCGGCCGGTCCGAAGGCACATCCAGAGTTCCCTTTGCAGGTGGAAATCAGTAGCCTTCCTACTAGCGCCTGGGTGTTGTAGTACGTCCCTGCTGAGCACCACGGGATAGTCCTCACAACTGTCGTGTATGTTTCTGTTCTTTCTCTCCGTCCCCCAGATGATATGGATAGGACGCACCCGTATGACGGGGTAGGCCTGGAGTTATTTTATAGGGACCCTAGAGACGCCCCTCTCCCACAATTGCCTCCGTTGTCTTCATTAGGTGATTAAGGTGAGGCAGCCAACCTAGAGTTAACTGCCCTGCCATAGTTCAAAGTAATGCGTAGAGTCTATTACTTCCTCGGCGTTCCGGCCGCTAGCTACGCGCCTCAGAAGGATGTTGCCGATCTCGGGGCACGACTCCTACTGGTTCTATCTCCTTTGTGCTGTGATCTCGTTTCTCACTTCTCCACAATACACTTCGCTTCGTGTCCTTTCTTAAGATGCCGCCGCAATGAGGTGCAGGCACGGCTCCGTAACGATCTGTCCTGTGCTAGGCCACTGTCAGGATCCCACCCCTGACAGGGACCCCCTGAATCTTCCCAAGCAACCTCTTCTCTCACTAGATGTTACCTGGGCAAAACCCAGTCAGCTTCTCTCTAACTTCCTATCCAACCCCCAGTTTTACCAGAGTGTGAGGAGTGGCCTAATACATAGAACCCTTTGCTCCCCCTGGTGTCTGGAGTGTGAAGTGTATTGGTGTCTGTGATACCTGGTCAGGTGAACTCCTTTAGTGCCATCAGATGTACCATCACTCCCCTTAGCGGCGGAGTATCAGTACTGCAACTACCAGGACTCTGGGGCGCTGCATATGACCTATTAATATGGGCATACAGGGTATGGCAATGTCACACTAGTCCTACGTATCTGCCTCATATTAACGGTCTTGTTGCTGAGAAAAGTTATATTTTTTTATGCTAATGATTTCTTCCAGGCTCGGGGCAGGTGGTGTTGTAAGAAACCCCTGCCTCCTGTCCTAATTGTAATACTACGGCCCTCCCATGTGTGTAAGTTATGGCGCCGGAATCCTGCGCCTGCGCCGTGCAAGTCACTACAATCTGTACCTCTTCCTACCTTCTGTGGGTGCTGCATTCAGGGATCTTCTGTGCTGGCGAGTCACCTCCGATGTGCGCGCCGATAAGGTACTCTCCCAACTTTCTCCCTGCACAGTCATTGCTAGGAACCATGCGTAAATAGCGAGGACTATGCAGGGAGGAAGTGGGGAGAGTACCTTATCGGCGCGCACACCGGATGTCACTGGAGCGGAGGTCGCAGACGCTTGCGCAGAAGATCCCTGAATGCTGTGCCCACAGAAGGGAGGATGAGGTATGGATTTCTGAGGGAGGGCAAGGAGCAGGCGCAGGATTCAGTGGCTGTAACTGACACGCATGGGAAGATGGGGGTAGTATTATAATGAGGACATGAGGCAGGGATTTTGTCCAGTGCCCTGTCACCCCTCATCCACCTCAGCCCTCAGAGAACCCCCATCCTCTCACATTCAGCCCCCAGTGATCATGACATGCCACTTACCAAGTCTGCAGTCAGGCCGGTTTCACACTTGGGTATGGAGCAGCTGCGGAGGGCTGCGGACTTCCTCCGTGAAGCCCCGCCCTATGCCGCTAGCTCCGCCTACTTCTGCATGCGGCCGGCATGCGGCCTGTGTACCTATATTTAACATTAGGTACCCAGGTCGTGCGGCTGTATGCGGAGGCTGCCGCATGTGGCGTTTTGACGCTGCAGCTACCAGCGTAGGACGCAGCCTGTAGCATTTTTTTTTTTTATCTGCAGCGTCAAAACGCCGCATGCGGCACCATCCGCATACTGCGGCAGGACCTGCGTAACTAATGTTAAATATAGGTACACAGGCTGCATGCCGGCCGCATGCAGAAATAGGCGGAGCCAGCGGCGGAGGTGCGGTGGGGGGCGGGGCCTCACGGAGGAAGTCCGCAGCCCGCCGCAGATCAGGTAAACGCTAGTGTGAAACTAGCCTCAGTGAGGCAGGACCAGGAAGTGTCAGAGAAATGCATAGTGGGCACTAGGACCCAGCATGCCTGAGCCAATCCGAGCGTGCACCAAACTGCAACCCGAAAGAATCTCCTCAGGTCAGTAAAGAGGCACCGTACACTGCAGAAGGAGACTCCACTGTGCTGCCAGCTGCAGAATCTCCTCAGGTCAATAATGCCGACACCGTACACTGCAGGGGGAGTCTGCACTGCTCTCCTCCTGTGCTGTGTTCTGCCTCATGAAAAAGCGACAGTGACAATCAGTGGGCCCCTGCATGTGACAGGGCCCGGGGCGATGGCCTCCTCTGCCCCATGAGTAGCTACGCTACTCGTTCAACTTTATTATAATGCACAGTTCCAAATGCTTACCTCTCGAGCCCCTGTGCTGCTGCGCCAATGTAATGTCCATATTAACACCTCTATATACAGTAGATAACACAGAATCACCCATTCACAATAGGTGATGTCACAGCTCACCTCCTCCTCCTGTACAATGACTGATAACACCTCTATATACAGTAGATAACACAGGATCCACCATTCACAATAGGTGATGTCACAGTTCACCTCCTCCTCCTGTACAATGACTGATAACACCTCTATATACAGTAGATAACACAGGATCCACCATTCACAATAGGTGAGGTCACAGCTCACCTCCTCCTCCTGTACAATGACTGATAACACCTCTATATACAGTAAATAACACAGGATCCACCATTCACAATAGATGATATCACAGCTCACCTCCTTCTCCTGTACAATGACTGATAATACCTCTATATACAGTAGATAACACAGGATCCACCATTCACAATAGGTGATGTCACAGCTAACCTCCTCCTCCCTGTACAATGACTGATAACACCTCTATATACAGTAGATAACACAGGATCCACCATTCACAATAGGTGATGTCACAGCTCACCTCCTCCTCCTGTACAATGACTGATAACACTTCTATATACAGTAGATAACACAGGAGCCACCATTCACAATAGAGGATATCACAGCTCACCTCCTCCTCCTGTACAATGACTGATAACACCTCTATATACAGTAGATAACACAGGATCCACCATTCACAATAGGTGATGTTACAGCTCACCTCCTCCTCCTCCTGTACAATGACTGATAACATCTTTATATACAGTAGGTAACACAGGATCCACCATTCACAATAGGTGATGTCACAGCTCACCTCCTTCTCCTCCTGTACAATGACTGGTAACACCTCTATATACAGTAGATAACACAGGATCCACCATTCACAATAGGTGATGTTACAGCTCACCTCCTCCTCCTCCTGTACAATGACTGATAACATCTCTATATACAGTAGATAGCACAGGATCCACCATTCACAGTAGGTGATGTCACAGCTCACCTCCCCCTCCTGTACAATGACTGATAACACCTCTATATACAGTAGATAACACAGGATCCACCATTCACAATAGGTGATGTCACAGCTCACCTCCTCCTCCTCCTGTACAATGACTGATAACACCTCTATATACAGTAGATAACACAGGATCCACCATTCACAATAGGTGATGTAGCAACTCACCTCCTCCTCCCTCCCTTCACAACTACAGTTATCAAGATTAGGGCATGTTCATATAATGCTTCAGTGCAGATAACTAGGGTTCTGAGTGAGTCTACAGCTGCTAATATGAATAACAGAAAGTAGGAATTAGTGATCAGCGAACGTGCTGGGATAAGGTGTTATCTGAGCATGCTCAGGTGCTGAGTGTCTTCGGCGTGCTCCAATAATATGTTTGGGTCCCCACTGCTGCATGTCTCATGGCTGTTAGACAGCAGCAACACATGCTGGATTGTCTGTTTTAGAGGAAATCCCTTAATGTGTTGCAGCAGTCTAACAGCCGTGAGACATGCAGCCGTGGGGACCCGAACATATTATTGGAGCACGCCGAAGACACTCGGTTAGCCCATGAGCATGCTCAGATAACACCTTATCCCAGCTAATTCGCTCATGACTAGTAGGAATAAATTGCAAGATATTTTTTTAACAGCGAATTGAAAAATGATGCAAAATTTAACAAACAAAAAATAAATTTAACATAAAAATCTTATGACACGTTGTCTTTAAAAGCAAACCAAAAGAATTGTGAACCTTGCTTTGGTTATGAATGGGGAAGAAAGTTAACTAAATCAAAGTATCTAAACTTCTTAGATGGTAACCTTGGCTTGTTGTAAGTTATTCTTCAACTGTGGAGTTTTCTTTGCAGTATTAAGCAATTTTCCGCCCACACTCGCCCTGTTCTTGTAATAAGTGGCTCCTGATACATAGCAGAATAGACACAATAGAATGAACTTTTTTTCTCTCCCTGAACCTCTGGAATAAATAAATAAATCAGGCCGAGCACCAATATACTCGAGATGTTTTCCTGTGAAGGAGACCCAGCTAGACTGACCACATGACTGTGAGACTGGCGCAGCCCTAAGATCTCACTGCTGGAACCTGGTGAACTCCCTCGGGGCACAATGCCACAGGTGTGGCTGCAACAATATCCTAACAACACGTTTATGCCCTTTGTGAGAATCGCCCACAAAGCAAGAACATAAACTAGCAATGCGTGATTACTTTATTATATACAGTATGTGGCCCATATAGCGCCTACATAATCCTTAGCGCTGTACATCATTTCGTGTGCTGTCTAAATGTTACCTGTTGGGTTAAAAATAGTAATGGAAAGTAATGTTTGTGAGCAATTATTGATTATATAAAGATTGACTTTTGGGGTCTGAGTTTAGCCCACCACATGGTTATTCACCCTAAATGTGGCCATCTAATACTGTGTATGTCCAGTCTTATATGATGGCAAAACTACGCCGATCCCCCCAAAGTCACAAGCATTGCAAGCCATTTATACTTGTGTTTGGCAGACGGGGCGCCGCTCGAGCACACAAAGAGCAAAAGTGAGAACTCTATATAGAATGCAAGAAGCTGTGTTCATTATGGGCAATTTATATGGATAATTCCATTTTCCTCAAATACCATGAAACATATATAAAACCAGAACATGTCAGAAATATTTTACTCCGCAGAAAAGAATTTAATCATTCTGGATTCTAAAATGACAGCAATGGCCCCATCTAGAGGAAACACGTGGCATTGACGAAGGACGGAATCTCCAATTTATAAACAGTCTGATCATGGATCAATGGAATTTATTTTTAAGAACCAGAAATTGGCTATGTGCACACGTTGCAGATTTGATTGTGGAATTTTCTGTGCAGATTCTGAATTTCTTGGCAGAAAACGCAGGTCAGAATCTGCGCCTTTTTTTGGTATGTGCACACGTTGCAGATTTTTGTTCGGATTTCTTCCATTTTTTTACCAATGCAGATTTCTATTATGGAATGGGTGCAGAAATGCAGCAGATCTGCAAAAAGAAGTGACATGGTCCTTTTTTTAATCTGCTGCGTTTTCTGTGCAGATTTTTCCGCACCACGTGCACAGCATTTTTTTTTGCCATTGATTTACATTGTACTGTAAATCACTTGCGGAACTGCAGCATTTCTGCACGGAAAAAAAAAGCTGCAGATCTGCAGGAAATCTGCAACGTGTGCACATGCCGTTTTGGATACACTATGAAGCTATAGTAAATGAAACAAGGTAGTGTACACTTTTCCGAATTTTTTTTTTGATTGTTCACTTGCTTCCTAAATGCAAACAGTCCTTATTGAAGGGATTATCCGGGACTTCATGTCAACAGAGCAGCTCTTCCTCTTCCGCGGCTGCTCTATCAATGAGGCGTGACTGCTGATGTCATGCTGATTGACAGCCAGCTTCCTGGAGGTATTCCTCCTGGAGCCAGCTTTCAATCAGCGTGACATCAATGCCCCATCAACAGAGCAGAGTAGAAGAGAAGCAACTACTCTGTCGATGTGACGTCACCGGAAGCCATAGCATTGCTGGCAGCAGCTGTCTGTGACCACTCTGTATGGGTAGAGATCGGCGCCAGGCACAACAGGCAGGTAGTTAGCAACTACTCGCGTGTTAGTTCTTAGGCCCATAAGAAAAAAATTAAATCGTCGCAGATGACCCCTTAAAAAAATCTACACTTTTCCTGCTGCAAAGTTTACATAAGTTTTTATTTTGTTGAATACTTCAGAATAAAATCCTGCTCATCTCCCTGTGGTTAGAAATTGAGGCATAGACGGGGTGGGAGTTTTACACAAATTATCCCATTGTGGAGAGGTAGGAAAGCAAGTATAGTCTTAGGGAAGGTTGAGAAAACACGCTTATAGACAAGGTAGAAAATCTATAAAGACGAAGGATGTGCAGGATAGAAACTGTGCTGATATATAACCTAATAAAGTCATCAACACCCTGGATATACATAGACTTCACATCCAGCCTTTATTACTGGGAGAGACACTCCCACAAGACAAAAGTCCAAAACTGCATATCAAGAGTTCTTGCCAAAACTGGAGTGTATGGCTTCTTTTATCTAATGTATATGGGGATCTTAAGACACTTTTTATACCAGAGCTTCAATTACGTGGTGACTTACCTCTTTCAGGTGACTACTGATTAAGGAAATGTGGCAATCTGCTATGGAGACGGATATGAAGTTGTCAGGTTTTTAGTTGTCAGTCTATGCGGTGACATGGAGAGCAAAGTATATACTGTGCCAGGGACAGCACCGGCTATATTCTTCTAGGTCTCCTCTGAGTAAGCAATTCTCATTAATCAATAACTGTAAATTATATCTCTTCTCACCGTAGATGGACTGAGGCTGTCAACAAACCCGACAAAGGTCACCGCGTGGAGCGGCCACATCATTACCTTCTAAGGCTTGCACCTCACCAGAACCGGCCATAATAGGTAAACGCTCCCCATACTCCAGCATGACCTCATGATATCTGTGGGCAAAACCCTGCACTGTCCGATCATACAATACTGTATAAGGAGCCAAACTACAGGACGCAACTATAAAAGGTGAAGATGCAGATTCGCACTTGGACCCTAGTGCTTTAGGGGTCCCTACACCCCTCTGACATATAAAAAGACATCATTATTCATTTTGCGCCATTACCCATACAGTTGGTTGGTGATAGGACTCTTCTCTCAGTACAAGGGATCGATAGATGAGTATACGTTTTTCTCTTAGTCCATTAAAATAAATAAATAGTGGTGGTCAGTTCGTTTAAAGGAAACCTGATAGCTGATAGATACTGGCCGAACCACGGGAAGCATGAATAAGGCTACTTTCACACTGGCGTTAACTGCAAAACGTCGCAATGCGTCGTTTTGCCGAAAAAACGCATCCAGTGCTTGCAGGTTGCGGTTTTTCTGCATTGACTAACATTAGCGACGCATTTGCGACGCATTGACACACGTCGCAACCATCGTGCGACGGTTGCACCGTATTGTGGCGGACCGTCGGGAGCAAAAAAGTTACATGTAACGTTTTTTGCTCACGACGGTCCGCTTTTTCCGACCGCGCATGCGCGGCCGGAACTCCGCCCCCACGCACTTCCCCGCACCTCACAATGGGGCAGCGGATGCGCTGGAAAAATGCATCCGCTGCCCCCGTTGTGCGGCAGAGACAACGCTAGCGTCGGTGACCTCAGCCCGACGCACTGCGACGGACCGAGCCCGATGCTAGTGTGAAAGTAGCCTAAGACACTGGCTTTAAAAGCCCCTGAGGGAGACATGTTGGAAAGTCGAAAGAGAGACCATTAAAATAAGTAAAATGTAATTTTAAAAAGTTTTTTAAAAACTATATATATATATATATATATATATATATATATATATATATATATATATATATACACTCACTGGCCACTTTATTAGGTACACCTGTCCAACTTCTTGTTAACACTTAATTTCTAATCAGCCAATCACATGGCGGCAACTCAGTGCATTTAGGCATGTAGACATGGTCAAGACAATCTCCTGCAGTTCAAACTGAGCATCAGTATGGGGAAGAAAGGTGATTTGAGTGCCTTTGAACGTGGCATGGTTGTTGGTGCCAGAAGGGCTGGTCTGAGTATTTCAGAAACTGCTGATCTACTGGGATTTTCACGCACAACCATCTCTAGGGTTTACAGAGAATGGTCCGAAAAAGAAAAAAAATCCAGTGAGCGGCAGTTCTGTGGGCGGAAATGCCTTGTTGATGCCAGAGGTCAGAGGAGAATGGGCAGACTGGTTCGAGCTGATAGAAAGGCAACAGTGACTCAAATCGCCACCCGTTACAACCAAGGTAGGCCTAAGAGCATCTCTGAACGCACAGTGCGTCGAACTTTGAGACAGATGGGCTACAGCAGCAGAAGACCACACCGGGTACCACTCCTTTCAGCTAAGAACAGGAAACTGAGGCTACAATTTGTACAAGCTCATCGAAATTGGACAGTAGAAGATTGGAAAAACGTTGCTTGGTCTGATGAGTCTCGATTTCTGCTGCGACATTCGGATGGTAGGGTCAGAATTTGGCGTAAACAACATGAAAGCATGGATCCATCCTGCCTTGTATGGAGCATCTTTGGGATGTGCAGCCGACAAATCTGCGGCAACTGTGTGATGCCATCATGTCAATATGGACCAAAATCTCTGAGGAATGCTTCCAGCACCTTGTTGAATCTATGCCACGAAGAATTGAGGCAGTTCTGAAGGCAAAAGGGGGTCCAACCCGTTACTAGCATGGTGTACCTAATAAAGTGGCCGGTGAGTGTACAGATTTGTCGGCTGCACATCCCAAAGATGCTCCATACAAGGCAGGATGGATCCATGCTTTCATGTTGTTTACGCCAAATTCTGACCCTACCATCCGAATGTCGCAGCAGAAATCGAGACTCATCAGACCAAGCAACGTTTTTCCAATCTTCTACTGTCCAATTTCGATGAGCTTGTACAAATTGTAGCCTCAGTTTCCTGTTCTTAGCTGAAAGGAGTGGTACCCGGTGTGGTCTTCTGCTGCTGTAGCCCATCTGTCTCAAAGTTCGACGCACTGTGCGTTCAGAGATGCTCTTAGGCCTACCTTGGTTGTAACGGGTGGCGATTTGAGTCACTGTTGCCTTTCTATCAGCTCGAACCAGTCTGCCCATTCTCCTCTGACCTCTGGCATCAACAAGGCATTTCCGCCCACAGAACTGCCGCTCACTGGATTTTTTTTCTTTTTCGGACCATTCTCTGTAAACCCTAGAGATGGTTGTGCGTGAAAATCCCAGTAGATCAGCAGTTTCTGAAATACTCAGACCAGCCCTTCTGGCACCAACAACCATGCCACGTTCAAAGGCACTCAAATCACCTTTCTTCCCCATACTGATGCTCGGTTTGAACTGCAGGAGATTGTCTTGACCATGTCTACATGCCTAAATGCACTGAGTTGCCGCCATGTGATTGGCTGATTAGAAATTAAGTGTTAACAAGAAGTTGGACAGGTGTACCTAATAAAGTGGCCAGTGAGTGTATATATATATATATATATATATATATAAGACAAATTAAAGCACTCCACCTTACCCAAAACAAGGATAAAGATACTGAAAACAATTGAAAAAATAAACATATTTGGTATCACTGCTGCCATATAATCCAGATTTATCAAAATATAAAAATATTCAACCCATACAGTAAACGCTGTAAGGCCGGAGACACACTGGTGCGAGATACGGCCGAGTCTCGCTGGTTAAAAGCAAGCTGTGGCACCTGCACTCCGGAGCATGCAGCTGCATAGCAATACATGGAGCTGCACGCTCCGCTCCGGAGTGCAGGCGCCACAGCTTGCTTTTATCCAGCGAGACTCGGCCGTATCTCGCACCAGTGTGTCTCCGGCCTAAGGGGAAAAAAAAATCAAAATGCTGTTTTTCGATCTTTTTACTTCCCCTAAAAAATTGCAATGAAAGCGATCAAAACATTGTATGGTACGAACAAAAACTATAGCTCAACCCACAAAACACAAAACCTCATGAATCTTACATTTTTTAATTTTTTATTTTTTTTTAAACCACCGAAACATGCAAAATAAATACAAATTTGGTATTGTGATGATCACATTGATGTGAAAAATCAGATAATGTTTAGCACGCACTGAAGCCCAATGTGGCCTTATTACTGTGCTGGAACTGGATTACCCTAAGGATCCTGTTACTGAAACATTTCCTTGGCTGTTCTCTGGTAATTTGTAGCAATGTAGTAAGACATATGAAATACACTGCTCAAAAAACTAAAGGGAACACTTAAACAACAGAATCTAACTCCAAGTAAATAAAACTTCTGTGAAATCAAACTGTCCACTTAGGAAGCAAGACTGACTGACAATCAATTTCACATGCTGTTGTGCAAATGGAATAGACAACAGATGGAAATTATTGGCAATTATCAAGACACCCCCTATAAAGCAGTGGCTCTGCAGGTGGGGACCACAGACCACATCTCAGTACCAATGCTTTCTGGCTGATGTTTTGGTCACTTTTGAATGTTGGTTGTGCTTTCACACTCGTGGTAGCATGAGACGAACTCTACAACCCACACAAGTGGCTCAGGAGGGCAGCTCATCCAGGATGGCACATCAATGCGAGCTGTGGCAAGAACGTTTGCTGTGTCTGTCAGCGTAGTGTCCAGAGGCTGGAGGCGCTACCAGTAGACAGGCCAGTACACAAGGAGACATGGAGGGAGCTGTAGGAGGGCAACAACCCAGCAGCAGCACTACTACCTCTGCCTTTGTGCAAGGAGGAACAGGAGTAGCACTGCCAGAGCCCTGCAAAATGACCTCCAGCAGGCCACAAATGTGCATGTGTCTGCACTAACGGTTAGAAACCGACTCCATGAGGATGGTCTGAGTGCCCGACGTCCACTGATGGGGGCATTTGCCGCAGAACACCAGGATTGGCAAATTCACCACTGGTGCCCTGTGCTCTGCACAGATGAAAGCAGGTTCACACTGAGCACATGTGACAGACGTGACAGAGTCTGGAGATGCCGTGGAGAGCGATCTGCTGCCTGCAACATCCTTCAACATGACCGGTTTGGCAGTGGGTCAGTAATGGTGTGGGGTGGCATTTCTTTGGAGGGCCGCACAGCCCTCCATGTGCTCGCCAGAGGTAGCCTGACTGCCATTAGGTACCGAGATGAGATCCTCAGACTTGTTGTGAGACCATATGCTGGTGCGGTTGGCCCTGGGTTCCTCTTAATGCTGGACAATGCCAGACCTCATGTGGCTGGAGTGTGTCAGCAGTTCTTGCAAGATGGAGGCATTGAAGCTATGGACTGGCCCACCCATTCCCCAGACCTGAATCCGATTGAACACATCTGGGACATGTCTCGCACCATCCACCAACGTCACGTTGCACCACAGACTGTCCAGGAGTTGGCAGATGCTTTAGTCCAGGTCTGGGAGGAGATCCCTCAGGAGACCATCTGCCGCCTCATCAGGAGCATGCCCAGGCGTTGTAGGGAGATCATACAGGAACATGGAGGCCACACACACTACTGAGCATCATTTCCTTGTGTTGAGGCATTTCCACTGAAATTGGATCAGCCTGTAACTTCATTTTCCACTTTGATTTTGAGCATCATTCAAACTCCAGACCTCCGTGGGATATTAGTTGTGATTTACATTGATAATTTTTTAGGTTTTATTGTTCTCAACGCATTCCACTATGTAATGAATAAAGATATACAACTGGAATATTTAATTCAGCGCTATCTAGTATGTGGGATTTTAGTGTTACCTTTATTTATTTGAGCAGTGTATATATGAGAAATGCCTTGTGTGCCACACTCTTTAAGAGGCAATTCTAGCAATGAACGATCCCTTGTATACATATTGTATATTTAGAGTATCATATTTATTAACTATTTTCAGCCACTGAATGGCAACTTGTTTATATCCAGAGTCTAAAAACCTGTTCTATTGGCAGATAGTTTCTTACAATTGTATTCGGCAGCAGATAGTTTCTTACAATTATATCTGATGTAGAAAATCGTCTGTGAGCTAAATCCATCACCAGCACAAATCTTGATCTTTTCTGAATAGTTTGTTATAATGTATCAGTGTGGAATCAGGCCACATAGGATTGTCTATACTAGATACAATTTTAGCAAACCCTCCAATATCTTCAGTCAGGCCAGCCTCACACTAGCAAGTTTGACAGACGTATGAGAGGTGCAGAAAATACGGATTGCATACGGTACCATGATTCTCTATGGCCCAGCTCCTATCTGCCGTATTTTACTGATCCGTAATATACGGTCTTGTACGGCCGTAGAAAATCGCAGCATGCTGCGTTTGTCACCGTATTGCGCAAAAAAAAAATCACCAATGAAAGTCTATGGGGGCGAGAAAATTACGGATTACACACGGACCAGCAGTGTGACTTGCGAGAAATACGCAGCGGTGTTCTCTCGAAAAGCCGGCAATTCAGTGCGGTGTACAGTAAAATCACACTGACAGAATAGAATAGGTAGAATAAATGTGTATGTAGCGCCCCCACTGCCGCAGGGCCAAGGGGTACCCGGTACCGGGCCTCTGAGTCTCTGTTCTGGGATTGTCACGGTGGCTAGACCCGGTCCGTGACCCTGCTGAGGGGCGTACAATAAAGGTGGAGGGAATGGTGTGCGTGATGGTGATGATGTGGTGGTGCGGTGCAGGTTGCAGCAAATAACGAGGACACCAGGTTGTAGTCTCTTTACCTCTTTACTGAAGGCTTCAGGATCCTCAGTCCGGAATACGGTTAACCAGGCTGCGCAAGTCCGGCCGGTCCGATGGCACCTCCAGAGTTCCCTTTGCAGGTGGAAATCTGTGCCTACCTTCTAGCGCTTGAGTGTTGTAGTCCTTCCCTGCTAAGCACCACGGGATAGTCCTCACAACTGTTGTGTCTGTTTCTCGTGTTCCCTCACAACTCGATTCTGATGTTCTTCCACGTCCCCCAGATCTTATGGTTAGGACGCACCCGTATGACGGGGAGGCTCGGAGCTCTTCCGGGACTCTAGCGTCGCCCCACTCCTGTTGTTACCCCCCTGTGTCTTCCTAGGTCAATTGGGTGAGACAGCCCGCCTCTAACTGACTGTCCTGCCATAGGTTTGAAGTTTGGCTTGGAGCTCTATACTTCCTCGGCGTTCCGGCCACCGGTTATGCGCCTCAATAGGATGTTGCCTCGTCTTACAGCACGACTCCTACTGGTATTCTCCTTGTTGCGTTGATCTCGTTTCTCACTCAGCACAATAAACCTCGCTTCTTATCCTTTCTTGGGGTACCGCCGCTATATCGTGCAGGCGTGGTCCCGTAACGTTCTCTCTGGTTGCTAGGCCTCTGTCAGGATCCCACCCCTGACAGGGACCCCTCTGAATCTTCCCCCTACAACACCCTCTGCCACAAGGTGTTGCCTGGTTCCAACCTAGTCAGCTTTCTCTCCTAGCTTCCTGCCTAACCCCCAGTTTTACCAGATTGTGAGGAGTGGCCTAATGTATAGTACCCTTAGCTCCCCCTGGAGGCCAGACTGTGAAGTGTATTGGTGTCTGTGATACCTGGTCAGATGAACTCCTTCAGTGCCAACAGACGTACCATAGCCCCCCTTAGCGGCGGAGCATCAGTACTGCAACGACCAGGACTCTGGGGCGCTGCACTCCCCCCCGGTTAAATCCAGTACTCCTGGACTGGGAAGAAAATAACAATACATGTCAGCAAAAAGACATACAATTTTGAAAATGCAAGTACAAGTAAACTTTTTAACAGAGCTTCCCTTTATGGGAGGTGAGGACACTTGAACGTTACAAACATGGCTAAATATTTTAAATAACATACTATAAATAACTTTTCTTACCCAACCGGGTATTCTACTAAGTGCAAATTCTTTGAACAATAATTTAACTTTGCCTTTAAGGACGTACTCGCTGAATCCACTAAAGACCTTCTTATAACACATTATAAGGCTAACCAACTTTTATGCATTCTCCTTCTTCAAATCTGCAGGACCGCCTGTCCTAACTGCTCCAGACCTACTGCCTCTCCTTTCGGTTACAGGACCACCCCTTTCCGCCCAGGCCTACTGTCTTTCTACTACTATACACAGTATAGAACATACCATCCATCTTTCAGTTCAGGATTACTGAGCCATCTCTGTATGGCTCCTAGGAGGACTCACTGACTAACCCCGTACGGGTTCACTTTCTGTCCTCATTCTTCTATCAACATTATTAAACATTTCTTACAATTAACTAACTTTCTACATATAACTTTTACATATCAGCATTATTACTTCTTTGTTATGGATCCCAATGGCTAGGGGATCGCACTGGACAAGCAAAAAATAACTCAAATAACGGACGAGCTCTAGGGTGATGGAACCTGGGCTGACCACTGCCCTGCTTCATCACCGAGCCATCGGAACTTCTCTGTGACAAAACCGCCCCCGCTCCAATCTCGGAAGCATCAACCTCAACCTGAAAAGGAAGTGAAACATCTGGTTGACATAACACAGGAGCAGAAGAAAACCGGCGCTTAAGTTCCTGAAAGGCCTCCACAGCCGTAGGAGACCAATTAGCAACATCAGCACCCTTTTTAGTCAAATCAGTCAAAGGTTTAACAACACTGGAAAAATTAGCAATGAACCGACGATAAAAATTAGCAAAACCCAAGAACCTCTGAAGACTCTTAACAGATGTAGGTTGTGTCCAGTCACAAATCGCCTGAACCTTGACGGGATCCATCTCAATAGTAGAAGGAGAAAAAATGTACCCCAAAAAAGAAATCTTCTGGACTCCGAAGAGACATTTCGAGCCCTTCACAAACAGAGAATTGGCCCGCAGGACTTGAAACACCTTCCTGACCTGTAGAACATGAGACTCCCAGTCATCAGAAAACACCAAAATATCATCCAAATACACAATCATAAACTTATCCAGATATTCACGGAAAATATTGTGCATAAAGGACTGAAAGACTGAAGGAGCATTAGAAAGTCCAAAAGGCATTACCAAATACTCAAAATGGCCCTCAGGCGTATTAAATGCGGTTTTCCACTCATCACCCTGCTTTATCCGCACAAGATTATACGCACCGCGAAGATCTATCTTAGTGAACCACCTAGCCCCCTTAATGCGAGCAAACAAATCAGTCAATAATGGCAATGGATACTGATATTTGACTGTAATCTTATTCAGAAGGCGATAATCTATACAAGGCCTCAGGGAACCATCTTTTTTAGCCACGAAAAAAAAAACCTGCTCCCAGAGGGGACAAAGATGGACGAATATGTCCCTTTTCCAAGGACTCCTTAATATAATTCCGCATAGCAGT
Source organism: Ranitomeya variabilis (assembly GCF_051348905.1). Taxonomy (NCBI): domain Eukaryota; kingdom Metazoa; phylum Chordata; class Amphibia; order Anura; family Dendrobatidae; genus Ranitomeya; species Ranitomeya variabilis. Next base: position 449,219,910 of record NC_135233.1, read on the forward strand.
ATGCTCTGGCACTGACAGATTAAATAAACGACCCTTAGGGAACTTACTGCCAGAAATTAATTCTATAGCACAGTCACAATCCCTATGAGGAGGGAGCGAATTGAGCTTAGGCTCCTCAAAAACATCCCGATAGTCAGACAAAAACGCAGGGACCTCAGAAGGAGTAGATGAAGCGATTGAAATCAGAGGTGCATAATCATGAACCCCCTGACATCCCCAGCTTAACACAGACATTGTTTTCCAATCCAGGACTGGATTATGAGTTTGTAACCGTGGCAGACCAAGCACTAGTACATCATGTAAATTATACAGTACAAGGAAGCGAATCACCTCCTGATGAACGGGAGTCATGCGCATGGTCACTTGTGTCCAGTACTGCGGTTTATTCATAGCCAGTGGTGTAGAGTCAATTCCCTTCAAAGGAATAGGAACTTCCAGAGGCTCCAGACTAAAACCGCAGCGTTTGGCAAATGACCAATCCATAAGACTCAGGGCAGCGCCCGAATCCACATAGGCATCGACTGAAATGGATGACAGTGAACAAATCAGAGTTACAGACAAAATGAACTTAGACTGCAGAGTACTAATGGCAAAAGATTTATCAACCTTTTTTGTGCGTTTAGAGCATGCTGATATAACATGAGCTGAATCACCACAATAAAAACACAATCCGTTTTTCCGCCTATAATTTTGCCGTTCACTTCTGGACTGAATTCTATCACATTGCATAGTCTCAGGTGCCTGTTCAGAAGACACCGCCAACTGGTGCACAGGTTTGCGCTCCCGCAAACGCCGATCAATCTGAATGGCCATAGTCATAGACTCATTCAGACCTGTAGGCGCAGGGAACCCCACCATAATATCCTTAATGGCCTCAGAAAGACCATCTCTGAAGTTTGCAGCCAGGGCGCACTCATTCCACTGAGTGTTGTGAATTTGCTTTTTGCTCCCTCTAGTGGTTACTAGTTTTTTGACTCTGGTTTTTCTGTCATTCCTTTTATCCGCACCTGGGTCGTTAGTTAGGGGTGTTGCTATATAAGCTCCCTGGACCTTCAGTTCAATGCCTGGCAACGTAGTTATCAGAGCTAGTCTGCTGTGCTCTTGTCTACTGATCCTGGTTCCAGTTATATCAGCTAAGTCTGCCTTTTGCTTTTTGCTATTTGTTTTGGTTTTGTATTTTTGTCCAGCTTGTTCCAAAACTATATCCTGACCTTTGCTGGAAGCTCTAGGGGGGCTGGTGTTCTCCCCCCGGACCGTTAGACGGTTCGGGGGTTCTTGAATTTCCAGTGTGGATTTTGATAGGGTTTTTGTTGACCATATAAGTTACCTTTCTTTATTCTGCTATCAGTAAGCGGGCCTCTCTGTGCTAAACCTGGTTCATTTCTGTGTTTGTCATTTCCTCTTACCTCACCGTCATTATTTGTGGGGGGCTTCTATCCAGCTTTGGGGTCCCCTTCTCTGGAGGCAAGAAAGGTCTTTGTTTTCCTCTACTAGGGGTAGCTAGATTCTCCGGCTGGCGCGTGTCATCTAGAATCAACGTAGGAATGATCCCCGGCTACTTCTAGTGTTGGCGTTAGGAGTAGATATATGGTCAACCCAGTTACCACTGCCCTATGAGCTGGATTTTTGTATTCTGCAGACTTCCACGTTCCTCTGAGACCCTCGCCATTGGGGTCATAACAGTTTGCCAGGCCCGTATTAAATGTTTAATGCATTGCAGAAGAGGGATTATAAGAAAGAAGATTCTGAGTTTTTTTTTGTTTTTTTTCTTCTTCCCCTTTACCTCAGAGTGGCTATGCTTGCTGCAGACATGAATGTCCAGACCTTGATTACAAGTGTGGACCAGCTGGCTACTCGTGTGCAGGGCATACAAGACTATGTTATCAGAAATCCTAGGTCAGAACCTAAAATACCGATTCCTGAACTGTTTTCCGGAGACAGGTTTAAGTTTAGGAATTTCGTGAATAATTGTAAATTGTTTTTGTCCCTGAGACCCTGTTCATCTGGAGATTCTGCTCAGCAAGTAAAAATTGTTATTTCGTTCTTACGGGGCGACCCTCAGGATTGGGCTTTTTCGCTGGCGCCAGGAGATCCGGCATTGGCTGATCTTGATGCGTTTTTTCTGGCGCTCGGTTTACTTTATGAGGAACCCAATCTTGAGATTCAGGCAGAAAAGGCCTTGCTGGCTATGTCTCAGGGGCAGGACGAGGCTGAAGTGTATTGCCAAAAATTTCGGAAATGGTCCGTGCTGACACATTGGAACGAGTGTGCACTGGCCGCTAATTTTAGAAATGGCCTTTCTAAAGCCATTAAGAATGTTATGGTGGGTTTTCCCATTCCCACAGGTCTGAATGATACTATGGCACTGGCTATTCAAATTGACCGGCGGTTGCGGGAGCGCAAAACCGCAAATTCCCTCATGGTGTTGTCTGAACAGACACCTAATTCGGTGCAATGTGATAGAAAAACCGCAAATTTCCTCATGGTGTTGTCTGAACAGACACCTGATTTAATGCAATGTGATAGAATCCTGACTAGAAATGAGCGGAAAATTCATAGACGCCGGAATGGCTTGTGCTACTACTGTGGTGATTCTACACATGTTATCTCAGCATGCTCTAAACGTATAGCTAAGGTTGTTAGTCCTGTCACCGTTGGTAATTTGCAACCTAAATTTATTCTGTCTGTAACTTTGATTTGCTCACTGTCATCTTATCCTGTCATGGCGTTTGTAGATTCAGGTGCTGCCCTGAGTCTCATGGATCTCTCATTTGCTAAGCGCTGTGGTTTTACTCTTGAACCATTAGAAAATCCTATTCCTCTTAGGGGTATTGATGCTACACCATTGGCTGCAAATAAACCGCAGTATTGGACACAGGTTACCATGTGCATGACTCCTGAACACCGCGAGGTGATACGTTTCCTGGTTTTACATAAAATGCATGATTTGGTTGTTTTAGGGCTGCCATGGTTACAGACCCATAATCCAGTCCTGGACTGGAAGGCTATGTCAGTCTCAAGTTGGGGCTGTCGTGGTATTCATGGGGATTCCCTGCCTGTGTCTATTGCTTCTTCTACGCCTTCGGAAGTTCCGGAGTATTTGTCTGATTATCAGGACGTCTTCAGTGAGTCTGAGTCCAGTGCACTGCCTCCTCATAGGGACTGTGACTGTGCTATAGATTTGATCCCAGGCAGTAAATTTCCTAAGGGAAGACTGTTTAATCTGTCGGTACCTGAACATACCGCTATGCGTTCATATATCAAGGAGTCTCTGGAGAAAGGACATATTCGTCCGTCTTCTTCCCCTCTTGGTGCGGGATTCTTTTTTGTGGCAAAAAAGGACGGATCTTTGAGACCTTGTATTGATTATCGGCTTTTAAATAAGATCACTGTCAAATTTCAGTATCCTTTACCGCTGTTGTCTGACTTGTTTGCCCGGATTAAGGGTGCCAAGTGGTTCACCAAGATAGACCTTCGTGGTGCGTACAACCTTGTGCGCATTAAGCAAGGTGATGAATGGAAAACCGCATTCAATACGCCCGAAGGTCATTTTGAGTACTTGGTGATGCCTTTTGGTCTCTCCAATGCGCCTTCAGTTTTTCAGTCCTTTATGCATGACATTTTCCGGAAGTATCTGGATAAATTTTTGATTGTTTATCTGGATGATATTTTGTTTTTTTCTGATAATTGGGATTCGCATGTGGAGCAGGTCAGGTTGGTCTTTAAAATTTTGCGTGAAAATTCTTTGTTTGTCAAGGGCTCAAAGTGTCTCTTTGGTGTACAGAAGGTTCCCTTTTTGGGGTTCATTTTTTCCCCTTCTGCTGTGGAGATGGACCCAGTCAAGGTCCGAGCTATTCTTGATTGGACTCAGCCCTCGTCAGTTAAGAGTCTTCAGAAGTTCTAGGGCTTCGCTAACTTCTACCGTCGTTTCATCGCTAATTTTTCTAGCATTGTGAAACCTTTGACGGATATGACCAAGAAGGGCTCCGATGTAGCTAACTGGGCTCCTGCTGCCGTGGAGGCTTTCCAGGAGTTGAAACGCCGGTTTACTTCGGCGCCTGTTTTGTGCCAGCCTGACGTCTCACTTCCCTTTCAGGTTGAGGTGGATGCTTCGGAGATTGGGGCAGGGGCCGTTTTGTCGCAGAGAGGCCCTGGTTGCTCTGTTATGAAACCTTGTGCCTTTTTCTCTAGGAAGTTTTCGCCTGCCGAGCGAAATTATGATGTGGGCAATCGGGAGTTGTTGGCCATGAAATGGGCATTTGAGGAGTGGCGTCATTGGCTCGAGGGTGCTAAGCATCGTGTGGTGGTCTTGACTGATCACAAAAATCTGATGTATCTCGAGTCTGCTAAACGCCTTAATCCGAGACAGGCCCGCTGGTCATTGTTTTTCTCCCGCTTTGATTTTGTTGTCTCGTATTTACCTGGTTCAAAGAATGTGAAGGCCGATGCTCTTTCTAGGAGCTTTGTGCCTGATGCTCCTGGAGTCGCTGATCCTGTTGGTATTCTTAAAGATGGAGTTATCTTGTCAGCTATTTCTCCGGATCTGCGACGTGTGTTGCAGAGATTTCAGGCTGATAGGCCTGAGTCTTGTCCACCTGACAGACTGTTTGTCCCGGATAAGTGGACCAGCAGAGTCATTTCCGAGGTTCGTTCCTCGGTGTTGGCAGGTCACCCGGGAATTTTTGGCACCAGAGATCTGGTGGCCAGGTCCTTTTGGTGGCCTTCCTTGTCAAGGGATGTGCGGTCATTTGTGCAGTCCTGTGGGACTTGTGCTCGAGCTAAGCCTTGCTGTTCTCGTGCCAGCGGTTTGCTCTTGCCCTTGCCTGTCCCGAAGAGACCTTGGACACATATCTCCATGGATTTCATTTCTGATCTTCCGCTATCTCAGGGCATGTCCGTTATCTGGGTGATATGTGATCGCTTCTCCAAGATGGTCCATTTGGTTCCTTTGCCTAAGCTGCCTTCCTCTTCCGATCTGGTTCCTGTGTTTTTCCAGAACGTGGTTCGTTTGCACGGCATCCCTGAGAATATTGTGTCTGACAGAGGATCCCAGTTCGTTTCCAGGTTCTGGCGATCCTTTTGTAGTAGGATGGGCATTGATTTGTCGTTTTCGTCTGCTTTCCATCCTCAGACTAATGGACAGACGGAGCGAACCAATCAGACTTTGGAGGCTTATTTGAGGTGTTTTGTCTCTGCTGATCAGGACGATTGGGTGACATTCTTGCCGTTGGCTGAGTTTGCCCTTAATAATCGGGCTAGTTCCGCCACCTTGGTTTCACCTTTTTTCTGCAACTCTGGTTTCCATCCTCGCTTTTCTTCGGGTCATGTGGAGCCTTCTGACTGTCCTGGGGTGGATTCTGTGGTGGATAGGTTGCAGCAGATCTGGAATCATGTGGTGGACAACTTGAAGTTGTCACAGGAGAAGGCTCAGCGCTTTGCCAACCGCCGCCGCAGTGTGGGTCCCCGACTACGCGTTGGGGATTTGGTATGGCTTTCTTCCCGCTTTGTTCCTATGAAGGTCTCCTCTCCCAAATTTAAACCTCGTTTTATTGGGCCTTACAAGATATTGGAAATCCTTAATCCTGTATCTTTTCGTCTGGATCTTCCTGTGTCGTTTGCTATTCACAATGTATTTCATAGGTCCTTGTTGCGGCGGTACATTGTGCCTGTAGTTCCTTCTGCTGAGCCTCCTGCTCCGGTGTTGGTTGAGGGCGAGTTGGAGTACGTGGTGGAGAAGATCTTGGATTCTCGCCTCTCCAGGCGGAGGCTTCAGTACCTGGTCAAGTGGAAGGGCTATGGTCAGGAGGATAATTCCTGGGTGGTCGCCTCTGATGTTCATGCGGCCGATTTAGTTCGTGCCTTTCATGCCGCTCATCCTGATCGCCCTGGTGGTCGTGGTGAGGGTTCGGTGACCCCTCACTAAGGGGGGGGTACTGTTGTGAATTTGCTTTTTGCTCCCTCTAGTGGTTACTAGTTTTTTGACTCTGGTTTTTCTGTCATTCCTTTTATCCGCACCTGGGTCGTTAGTTAGGGGTGTTGCTATATAAGCTCCCTGGACCTTCAGTTCAATGCCTGGCAACGTAGTTATCAGAGCTAGTCTGCTGTGCTCTTGTCTACTGATCCTGGTTCCAGTTATATCAGCTAAGTCTGCCTTTTGCTTTTTGCTATTTGTTTTGGTTTTGTATTTTTGTCCAGCTTGTTCCAAAACTATATCCTGACCTTTGCTGGAAGCTCTAGGGGGGCTGGTGTTCTCCCCCCGGACCGTTAGACGGTTCGGGGGTTCTTGAATTTCCAGTGTGGATTTTGATAGGGTTTTTGTTGACCATATAAGTTACCTTTCTTTATTCTGCTATCAGTAAGCGGGCCTCTCTGTGCTAAACCTGGTTCATTTCTGTGTTTGTCATTTCCTCTTAACTCACCGTCATTATTTGTGGGGGGCTTCTATCCAGCTTTGGGGTCCCCTTCTCTGGAGGCAAGAAAGGTCTTTGTTTTCCTCTACTAGGGGTAGCTAGATTCTCCGGCTGGCGCGTGTCATCTAGAATCAACGTAGGAATGATCCCCGGCTACTTCTAGTGTTGGCGTTAGGAGTAGATATATGGTCAACCCAGTTACCACTGCCCTATGAGCTGGATTTTTGTATTCTGCAGACTTCCACGTTCCTCTGAGACCCTCGCCATTGGGGTCATAACAACTGAGTAAGTACCGACCATTTCCGAAATTTTTGACAATATACTTCCGCTTCATCATGCCCCTGAGAGAGGGCTAGTAAAGCCTTTTCAGCCTGAATCTCCAGGTTAGGTTCCTCATAGAGCAATCCCAGTGCCAGAAAAAACGCATCCACACTGAGCAATGCAGGATCCCCTGGTGCCAATGCAAATGTCCAATTCTGAGGGTCGCCCCGCAGGAAAGATATTACAATCTTGACCTGCTGAGCAGGGTCTCCAGAGGAGCGAGATTTCAAAGAAAGAAACAATTTGCAATTGTTCCTGAAATTCAGGAAGGTAGATCTATCTCCAGAAAAAAACTCTGGAATAGGAATTCTAGGTTCAGACATAGGAGTGTGAACAACAAAATCCTGTATGTTTTGAACTTTTGCAGCGAGATTATTCAGGCTGGAAGCCAAACTCTGGACATCCATATTAAACAGCTAAGGTCAGAGCCATTCAAGGGTTAAGAGGAGGTAAGAAGCAGCTAGTCAGCAATTAAAGGCTAGGCAGCAAAACTCTGAGGGAAAAAAAAAAAATAAAAATTTCCCTTCAACACTTCTTTTTCTCCTGCTTCAGCCCAAACAATTAACACTTTGTGGGCCGGCTATACTGTTATGGATCCCAATGGCTAGGGGATCGCACTGGACAAGCAAAAAATAACTCAAATAACGGACGAGCTCTAGGGTGATGGAACCTGGGCTGACCGCTGCCCTACTCCTGACAAACACAACTAGAAATAGCCGGGGAGCGTGCCTACGTTGATTCTAGACGCCTCGCGCCAGCCTAAGAGCTAACTAGCACTGCAGAGAAAATAAAGACCTAACTTGCCTCCAGAGAAATAAACCCCAAAGGTATAGTTGCCCCCCACATGTATTGACGGTGAAAATGAGAGGAAGGCACGCACATAGATATGAAAATAGAGTTAGCAAAACGAGGCCCGCTATAACTAGAAAGCAGAAGGATACAAAAGGGGTCTGAGCGGTCAGCAAAAAACCCTAATCAAAAACCATCCTGAGATTACAAGCACCCATGTGCCAACTCATGGCACATGGGGAGCACCTCAGCCCACTAGAGCTTCCAACTAGCATAGAGTAATATTTAGCAAGCTGGACAAAAAACAAAACAACTGAAAAGCGTAACTTAGCTTATCCTGAGAGATCTGGAAGCAGGTAGTCAGAACCAAACTGAGCACATCTGAATACATTGATAGCCGGCAAGGGAATGACAGGAAAGCCAGGTTAAATAGGAAACACCCAGCCTCAGATGGACAGGTGGAAACCAGAGACCGCAACCCACCAAAGTCACCCAGTACCAGTTGTAACCACCAGAGGGAGCCCAAAAACAGAATCCACAACAGTACCCCCCCCTTGAGGAGGGGTCACCGAACCCTCACGAGAACCCCCAGGGCGATCAGGATGAGCTCTATGGAAGGCGCGGACCAAATCAGTCGCATGAACATCAGAGGCGACCACCCAGGAATTATCCTCCTGACCATAACCCTTCCACTTAACCAAATACTGGAGTTTACGTCTGGAAACACGAGAATCCAAGATCTTCTCAACAACATACTCCAATTCTCCCTCCACCAGCACCGGAGCAGGAGGCTCAACCGAAGGAACAACGGGCACCTCATACCTCCGCAATAACGACCGATGGAACACATTATGAATAGCAAACGATGCTGGGAGATCCAAACGAAAAGATACAGGGTTAAGAATCTCCAAGATCTTATAAGGACCGATGAACCGAGGCTTGAACTTGGGAGAAGAGACCTTCATAGGGACAAAACGAGAAGACAACCACACCAAGTCCCCAACACGAAGTCGGGGACCCACGCGGCGACGGCGATTAGCAAACTGCTGAGCCTTCTCCTGAGACAACTTCAAATTGTCCACCACCTGATTCCAAATCTGATGTAGCCTGTCCACCACCACGTCCACTCCAGGACAATCCGAAGGCTCCACCTGACCAGAGGAAAAACGAGGATGAAACCCCGAATTACAAAAGAAAGGAGAAACCAAAGTAGCAGAACTAGCCCGATTATTAAGGGCAAATTCGGCCAGTGGCAAAAAGGCAACCCAGTCATCTTGATCAGCAGAAACAAAACACCTTAAATAAGTTTCCAAGGTCTGATTAGTTCGCTCCGTCTGGCCATTCGTCTGAGGATGGAATGCAGACGAGAAAGACAAATTAATGCCCATCTTAGCACAAAACGTCCGCCAAAATCTAGACACAAACTGGGATCCCCTGTCAGAAACGATATTCTCCGGAATCCCATGCAAACGAACCACGTTCTGAAAAAACAAAGGGACCAACTCAGAGGAGGAAGGCAACTTAGGCAAGGGTACCAAATGAACCATCTTAGAAAAGCGGTCACACACAACCCAGATAACGGACATTTTCTGTGAGACAGGGAGATCTGAAATAAAACCCATGGAAATGTGCGTCCAAGGCCTCTTCGGGATAGGCAAGGATAACAACAACCCACTGGCCCGAGAACAGCAAGGCTTAGCCCGAGCACACACTTCACAAGACTGCACGAAGGTGCGCACATCCCTTGACAAGGAAGGCCACCAAAAAGACCTGGCCACCAAGTCTCTAGTACCAAATATTCCCGGATGACCAGCCAACACAGAAGAATGGACCTCGGAGATGACTCTACTGGTCCAATCATCCGGAACAAACAGTCTTTCTGGTGGACAACAATCAGGTTTATCCGCCTGAAACTCCTGCAATGCACGACGCAAGTCTGGGGAAACGGCGGACAATATTACCCCATCCCTAAGGATACCAGTAGGCCCACAGTCTCCAGGAGAGTCAGGCACAAAACTCCTGGAAAGAGCATCTGCCTTCACATTCTTTGAACCTGGCAGGTATGAAACCACAAAATTGAAACGAGAAAAAAACAACGACCAACGAGCCTGTCTAGGATTCAGACGCCTGGCAGACTCAAGGTAAATCAGATTTTTGTGATCAGTCAAGACCACCACACGATGTCTAGCACCCTCAAGCCAATGACGCCACTCCTCAAATGCCCACTTCATGGCCAAAAGCTCCCGATTACCCACATCATAATTGCGCTCGGCGGGCGAGAATTTTCTAGAAAAGAACGCACATGGCTTCATCACCGAGCCATCGGAACTTCTCTGTGACAAAACCGCCCCCGCTCCAATCTCGGAAGCATCAACCTCAACCTGAAAAGGAAGTGAAACATCTGGTTGACATAACACAGGAGCAGAAGAAAACCGGCGCTTAAGTTCCTGAAAGGCCTCCACAGCCGTAGGAGACCAATTAGCAACATCAGCACCCTTTTTAGTCAAATCAGTCAAAGGTTTAACAACACTGGAAAAATTAGCAATGAACCGACGATAAAAATTAGCAAAACCCAAGAACCTCTGAAGACTCTTAACAGATGTACGTTGTGTCCAGTCACAAATCGCCTGAACCTTGATGGGATCCATCTCAATAGTAGAAGGAGAAAAAATGTACCCCAAAAAAGAAATCTTCTGGACTCCGAAGAGACATTTCGAGCCCTTCACAAACAGAGAATTGGCCCGCAGGACTTGAAACACCTTCCTGACCTGTAGAACATGAGACTCCCAGTCATCAGAAAACACCAAAATATCATCCAAATACACAATCATAAACTTATCCAGATATTCACGGAAAATATTGTGCATAAAGGACTGAAAGACTGAAGGAGCATTAGAAAGTCCAAAAGGCATTACCAAATACTCAAAATGGCCCTCAGGCGTATTAAATGCGGTTTTCCACTCATCACCCTGCTTTATCCGCACAAGATTATACGCACCGCGAAGATCTATCTTAGTGAACCACCTAGCCCCCTTAATGCGAGCAAACAAATCAGTCAATAATGGCAATGGATACTGATATTTGACTGTAATCTTATTCAGAAGGCGATAATCTATACAAGGCCTCAGGGAACCATCTTTTTTAGCCACGAAAAAAAAAACCTGCTCCCAGAGGGGACAAAGATGGACGAATATGTCCCTTTTCCAAGGACTCCTTAATATAATTCCGCATAGCAGTATGCTCTGGCACTGACAGATTAAATAAACGACCCTTAGGGAACTTACTGCCAGAAATTAATTCTATAGCACAGTCACAATCCCTATGAGGAGGGAGCGAATTGAGCTTAGGCTCCTCAAAAACATCCCGATAGTCAGACAAAAACGCAGGGACCTCAGAAGGAGTAGATGAAGCGATTGAAATCAGAGGTGCATAATCATGAACCCCCTGACATCCCCAGCTTAACACAGACATTGTTTTCCAATCCAGGACTGGATTATGAGTTTGTAACCATGGCAGACCAAGCACTAGTACATCATGTAAATTATACAGTACAAGGAAGCGAATCACCTCCTGATGAACGGGAGTCATGCGCATGGTCACTTGTGTCCAGTACTGCGGTTTATTCATAGCCAGTGGTGTAGAGTCAATTCCCTTCAAAGGAATAGGAACTTCCAGAGGCTCCAGACTAAAACCGCAGCGTTTGGCAAATGACCAATCCATAAGACTCAGGGCAGCGCCCGAATCCACATAGGCATCGACGGAAATGGATGACAGTGAACAAATCAGAGTTACAGACAAAATGAACTTAGACTGCAGAGTACTAATGGCAAAAGATTTATCAACCTTTTTTGTGCGTTTAGAGCATGCTGATATAACATGAGCTGAATCACCACAATAAAAACACAATCCGTTTTTCCGCCTATAATTTTGCCGTTCACTTCTGGACTGAATTCTATCACATTGCATAGTCTCAGGTGCCTGTTCAGAAGACACCGCCAACTGGTGCACAGGTTTGCGCTCCCGCAAACGCCGATCAATCTGAATGGCCATAGTCATAGACTCATTCAGACCTGTAGGCGCAGGGAACCCCACCATAATATCCTTAATGGCCTCAGAAAGACCATCTCTGAAGTTTGCAGCCAGGGCGCACTCATTCCACTGAGTAAGTACCGACCATTTCCGAAATTTTTGACAATATACTTCCGCTTCATCATGCCCCTGAGAGAGGGCTAATAAAGCCTTTTCAGCCTGAATCTCCAGGTTAGGTTCCTCATAGAGCAATCCCAGTGCCAGAAAAAACGCATCCACACTGAGCAATGCAGGATCCCCTGGTGCCAATGCAAATGCCCAATTCTGAGGGTCGCCCCGCAGGAAAGATATTACAATCTTGACCTGCTGAGCAGGGTCTCCAGAGGAGCGAGATTTCAAAGAAAGAAACAATTTGCAATTGTTCCTGAAATTCAGGAAGGTAGATCTATCTCCAGAAAAAAACTCTGGAATAGGAATTCTAGGTTCAGACATAGGAGTGTGAACAACAAAATCCTGTATGTTTTGAACTTTTGCAGCGAGATTATTCAGGCTGGAAGCCAAACTCTGGACATCCATATTAAACAGCTAAGGTCAGAGCCATTCAAGGGTTAAGAGGAGGTAAGAAGCAGCTAGACAGCAATTAAAGGCTAGGCAGCAAAACTCTGAGGGAAAAAAAAAAAAAAATTTCCCTTCAACACTTCTTTTTCTCCTGCTTCAGCCCAAACAATTAACACTTTGTGGGCCGGCTATACTGTTATGGATCCCAATGGCTAGGGGATCGCACTGGACAAGCAAAAAATAACTCAAATAACGGACGAGCTCTAGGGTGATGGAACCTGGGCTGACCGCTGCCCTACTCCTGACAAACACAACTAGAAATAGCCAGGGAGCGTGCCTACGTTGATTCTAGACGCCTCGCGCCAGCCTAAGAGCTAACTAGCACTGCAGAGAAAATAAAGACCTAACTTGCCTCCAGAGAAATAAACCCCAAAGGTATAGTTGCCCCCCACATGTATTGACGGTGAAAATGAGAGGAAGGCACGCACATAGATATGAAAATAGAGTTAGCAAAACGAGGCCCGCTATAACTAGAAAGCAGAAGGATACAAAAGGGGTCTGAGCGGTCAGCAAAAAACCCTAATCAAAAACCATCCTGAGATTACAAGCACCCATGTGCCAACTCATGGCACATGGGGAGCACCTCAGCCCACTAGAGCTTCCAACTAGCATAGAGTAATATTTAGCAAGCTGGACAAAAAACAAAACAACTGAAAAGCGTAACTTAGCTTATCCTGAGAGATCTGGAAGCAGGTAGTCAGAACCAAACTGAGCACATCTGAATACATTGATAGCCGGCAAGGGAATGACAGGAAAGCCAGGTTAAATAGGAAACACCCAGCCTCAGATGGACAGGTGGAAACCAGAGACCGCAACCCACCAAAGTCACCCAGTACCAGTTGTAACCACCAGAGGGAGCCCAAAAACAGAATCCACAACACTTCTTCTTTTAAAGCATCATCATTCCTTAAGTGCTATCGATGAACATCCCCTTTAAGAGGGGACCAAGTCTCTATGAGGTAGTGCAACTTCTCAAGCTGCAAGTCCGTATGCAGCAAGGACTCCGGTACTGCTTCCAGGAACAGTTTCTTCGCAAAGAGTCCTTTCTTTTATAAAACCAGTAGAGAGCACCTTTAAGAAGGTGCAAACTATTTACAACATCAGTTTTTGAATCATTCACCGTCCATGATTCGGCAGTCTCTTGATAACTGAGGCAAAAAGTAGAAAACAAACAAAAGGGCAATAGGGATCCCGGGTCAACAAAGGGATCCCTTTAAGAGTTAACCCTGGACGGGTTTTAGCAGCATAACAGCAGAAAACAATGAACTATTTACAATCAATAAAGCATTCTTGCTTACTCAGTTTTCTTGCAGTGCAGGGGGTGGTCTCCTTCCAGGCCTTACCCGGCCAACGGGTCGCGTTGGTGCAGCAAGGGCCGGTCCCGGCTCCAGCAATGACAGGATCCCTCTGCGGGATGCCCTCCTTACTCGTGGGCAAGCGCGACCCAGGGGCACACGGTGAGCCCGGACTTCCGGAGATTCCACGGAGACAGGTTCCATCGCCTTCTCTGCAGGGGGCTCGTCCTCAGATGTCCCGGTATCGGCCTGGAGTGCGACACACCGCTGGACGCCCCGAGCTATCCAGCCAGTTTCACCAGTTTCCCTCCTCCACCGGGTATAGGTCACTGCGTCGCCAGGCTCCAGGTCGGAATCGTACCTTCCCCTGCAGGGCTCCACTTCCTCTCGATCAACACGGACCTGTAGTGGCTCCCCGATCTCCTGGATAACTCCTCTTCCCTTCCGGGAGTTGAAGGACACCACAACACCCCAGTGTGACGGTGGAGTCTCCGCGACGCTTGTCAGATCGACCCGGGCCGCAGGTTGGGGTCTGTTCCGCCAAGCCGTCATCAAGCGTCGCAGGTGTTCCGCCTCTGGTAGGATCCTCAGGCCCTGTGCCTGCAGCTCACACTCTGCCGCGGCCGGGATGGAGGAAGCAGGGGACACCGGAGACAGGCGGACCTCCGTAGGTTGGCCCAGCCGCGCGATCACACGGGCGTCGGCCTCCAGGCGGTAGGCTATCTGCCGAGCCTCGGCTGCAGCCACACACTCCTCGGACGGCGGCCAGGGGGGTCGGCCCATCGGTAGCTCCGCAAGGGTCAGTTCCCGCAACGATGTCGTGTCCGGGGCTGTGTCGGGTTGTGCAACCTCTCGCTGAATCGGGTCATTCCCATGCGGTGCTCCCGGCATCGCCATCTTCGCTTCCTCTCCAGTGTCCTCTTCCCGCGGTCTCTTTCGTGGGCGGCCCGGTCTCCATGGTCTCCATCCTCCAAAGAGGATGAGGAGGCGGACCTCGGCTGCTGACGGGCACGTCCTCAGGAACCAGAAATATTTAGACTGGGCGGCCATGGTCTTTCGCGCTCTCCAGCTTGTCTACGCCCACTCCACGCCCCTCTTCTTCTCCTGCGCTCTCCTCAGCGCTGTAATGGCGGATTTTGGCGGTAAATGGCAATACACAGTCCTTGCAATAAATCACAGTCCAAGTATAATAAATCACAGTTCCAAGGCACACATGACCTGATTCTTCAGGCTTAAGTAGATCCTGTTCGTGACGCCAAGTTGTAGCGCCCCCACTGCCGCAGGGCCAAGGGGTACCCGGTACCGGGCCTCTGAGTCTCTTTTCTGGGGTTGTCACGGTGGCTAGACCCGGTCCGTGACCCTGCTGAGGGGCGTACAATAAAGGTGGAGGGAATGGTGTGCGTGATGGTGATGATGTTGTGGTGGTGCGGTGCAGGTTGCAGCAAATAACGAGGACACCAGGTTGCAGTCTCTTTACCTCTTTACTGAAGGCTTTAGGATCCTCAGTCCGGAATACGGTTAACCAGGCTGCGCAAGTCCGGCCGGTCCGATGGCACCTCCAGAGTTCCCTTTGCAGGTGGAAATCTGTGTCTACCTTCTAGCGCTTGTGTATTGTAGTCCTTCCCTGCTAAGCACCACGGGATAGTCCTCACAACTGTTGTGTCTGTTTCTCGTGTTCCCTCACAACTCGATTCTGATGTTCTTCCACTTCCCCCAGATCTTATGGTTAGGACGCACCCGTATGACGGGGAGGCTCGGAGCTCTTCCGGGACTCTAGCGTCGCCCCACTCCTGTTGTTACCCCCCTGTGTCTTCCTAGGTCAATTGGGTGAGACAGCCCGCCTCTAACTGACTGTCCTGCCGTAGGTTTGAAGTTTGGCTTGGAGCTCTATACTTCCTCGGCGTTCCGGCCACCGGTTATGCGCCTCGATAGGACGTTGCCTCATCTTACAGCACGACTCCTACTGGTATTCTCCTTGTTGCGTTGATCTCGTTTCTCACTCAGCACAATAAACCTTGCTTCTTATCCTTTCTTGGGGTACCGCCGCTATATCGTGCAGGTGCGGTCCCGTAACGTTCTCTCTGGTTGCTAGGCCTCTGTCAGGATCCCACCCCTGACAGGGACCCCTCTGAATCTTCCCCCTACAACACCCTCTGCCACAAGGTGTTGCCTGGTTCCAACCCAGTCAGCTTTCTCTCCTAGCTTCCTGCCTAACCCCCAGTTTTACCAGATTGTGAGGAGTGGCCTAATGTATAGTACCCTTAGCTCCCCCTGGAGGCCAGACTGTGAAGTGTATTGGTGTCTGTGATACCTGGTCAGATGAACTCCTTCAGTGCCAACAGACGTACCATAGCCCCCCTTAGCGGCGGAGCATCAGTACTGCAACGACCAGGACTCTGGGGCGCTGCATGTACACATAGAATAGGTATATATATATATATATATATATATATATATATATATATATATATATATATATATATATATATTTTTTTTTTATATATATATATATATAATTCAGCGCTAGATAGCATAAAGGCCGGTAATTCAATTGCCGGCTTTTGCTATCTCCTTCCCAAACCCGACATGATATGAGACATGGTTTACATACAGTAAGCCATCTCATATCCCTTCTTTTATTACATAGTCCTCTTTACTAATGTAACAAGTGTCTGTGTGTAAAATTTGGTGTGTCTTGCTATTAAATTAAAGGGTTAAATTGCGGAAAAAATTGACGTGGGCTCCCGCGCAATTTTATCCGCCAGAGTGGTAAAGCCAGTGACTGAGGGCAGATATTAATAGCCTAGAAAGGGTCCATGGTTATTGCCCCCCTGGCTAAAAACATCTGCCCCCAGCCACCCCAGAAAAGGGACATCTGGAAAATGCGCCTATTCTGGCACTTGGCCACTCTCTTCCCACTCCCGTGTAGCGGTGGGATATGGGGTAATGAAGGGTTAATGTCACCTTGCTATTGTAAGGTGACATTAAGCCAGATTAATAATGGAGAGGCGTCAATTATGACACCTATCCATTATTAATCCAATAGTATGAAATGGTTAATAAAACACACACACATTATTACAAAGTACTTTAATGAAATGAAGACACAGGGTGTTGTAATATTTTATTATTCTCTTAATCCACCTGAAGACCCTCGTTCTGTAAAAAATAAAAAATAAAAAATGAACAATATCCCATACCTTCCGTCTTTCTGGCAGTCCCACGATGTAAATCCATCTAAAGGGGTTAAATCATTTTACACCCAGGAGCTCTGCTAATGCAGTTGTGCCGTGGATGTAAAACCCCGGGGAATGAATGGAAAGCAGGGGAATGTCCTGTAGTTACCTTGAGTCGCGGTGATGCGCCCTCTGCTGGATGTCCTCATATGAACTCGAGCCTGGGAATTTTTCACACAGACATTCTCACGCTGAATTAAATATAAATACAGTATATATATATATATATATATATATATATATCTATAATTGTCTAAGGGTTTTTCCGTCTGTCTGTCTGTCTGTCTGTCTGTCTGTCTGTCCTGGAAATCCCACATCTCTGATTGGTCGAGGCCGCCAGGCCTCGACTAATCAGAGACAGGCACAGCATGGCGACGATGATGTCATAATGGAAATCCCACGTCTCTGATTGGTCGAGGCCGCCAGGCCTCGACCAATCAGCGAAGGGCACAGTATCGACGTAGATGTCATAATGGTTGCAATGGCGACGATGATGTCATAAAGGTTGCCTCAACCAATCAGCGACGGGCACAGTCTGCCGCGAATTCTGGAATCATCATTGTCCATATACTACGGGGACATGCATATTCTAGAATACCCGATGCGTTAGAATCGGGCCACAGTCTAGTATATATATATACTGTATATATAACGGAACAGCACAAATCATCTACTTATCTTCGGGTGCAGAGCCCAAAACAGCCCGTCCACTGACTGTTTCTAGTCCATACAGTTCAAAAAAAGCAGGCAGCACTCCATATTCTTGCCATACGGATTACATATGGAGGATGCCATGTGCAAAATACGCTGCCACACCCTGCCTACGGATGACATACGGATCACTATTTTGGGAACATTTCTGAGTATTACGGCCGTAAAAAACGGACCGTATTTTCATACGCTGAGTGTGAGGGCGGCATAAGGCCGTACAGGTATGTTCACACTGTGTCTTTTTCCACTTTTTTTTTAAGTTGGTCCACTCTTACAATTGCCAGAAAAAAAAACACTTGAAAAAGACTATTAAGAATTGTCCCATTCATTGACTGCCAGAAAAAGACACAGTGTGAACACACCCTAAGGGTATGTGTCCACCTTCAGGATGGCCGGCGGTTTGGACGGAGCGGCAAACCCGCTCCGCCCTAAGCCCCGCCCCCTTCTGTGACGCGATGATTCCGGATGTGTTCATTGCACACATCCGGCATCATCGCACCCCACACATAGGGCCCTGTGATATACCTTGCAGCGTCGCCGCAAGGTATATGGACATGCTGCGATCTAAAAAGACGCGCAGCATGTCCTGAATCGCAGGGCCGCCGGGTGCGTGTTACCATGCATAGTGGAGACGGGATTTGATAAAATCGCCTCCACTATGCTGTAACATCTGGACGCTGAGTGCAGGGGCAGATTATAATAGGGTCAATCTGGGCGGTAGCCCAGGGCCCAGTGGTTTGGGGGGGCTCTGAGCTACCACTCAGATTGCCCGCCGCCATCAGGGCATTACTGCCCTGACTGGCATATGGGCCCGGTGGGCAGAGGGGGCCCGCATCGGGCCCCGTTTTATCTGCTCACCGGGGCCCCCCGTACAGGTGCTGCGGCAGTAAGGCTATTGACGTGCGGATGCGGGCCCGCACGTCAATAGTTAACAGCCGCCAGCCAATCGGAGGCTGGCAGCTGACGTGCGCCGCAGGGTGCACGTCGCCGGCGTCTGACGTCATTGTCAGCCGCCGGCGAGTGCACGCTTTACCTCAGTGGAGGGAGGAACACGGCTTGGTAAGTAAGAACTCCTGTTTTTTTTTTTGTTGTTTTTTTTTTTAAGAGCGGCGATCCCGAGGCAGAAATGCTGGACAAGCTGGGGGGCAATATGCATCCTGGACACACTGGGGCAGAAAGCTGGACACACTGGAGGCAATATGCTGGAGTGGAGACACTGGGGCAAATTGCTGGACACACTGGGGACAATATGCTGGAGACCCTGGGGCAGATTGCTAGTCACACTGGGGCAGAATGCTGGACACACTGTGGGCAATATGCTGGAGACACTGGGGCAGATTGCTGGACACACTGGGGCAGAATGCTGGACACACTGTGGGCAATATGCTGGAGACACTGGGGCAGATTGCTGGTCACACTGGGGGCAATATGCTGGAGACACTGGGGCAGATTGCTGGACACACTGGGGGCAATATGCTGGAGACACTGGGGCAGATTGCTGGACACACTGGGGGCAATATGCTGGAGACACTGGGGCAGATTGCTGGACACACTAGGGGCAATATGCTGGAGACACTGGGGCAGATTGCTGGACACACTGGGGACAATATGCTGGAGACACTGGGGCAGATTGCTGGTCACACTGGGGGCAGGATGCTGGAGACACTGGGGGAAGATTGCTGGACACACTGGGGGTAATATGCTGGACACACTGGGGGCAGGATGCTGGAGACACTGGGAGCAGGATGCTGGAGACACTGGGGGCAGGATGCTGGAGACACTGGGGGCAATATGCTGGAGACATTGGGGGCAGGATGCTGGACACACTGGGGGCAATGTGTTGGAGACACTGGGGGCAGGATGCTGGACACACTGGGGGCAATATGTTAGAGACACTGGGGGCAGATTGCTGGACACACTGGGGGCAGGATGCTGGACACACTGGGGGCAGGATGCTGGACACACTGGGGGCAATATGCTGGAAACACTGGGGGCAGGATGCTGGACACACTGGGGCAGATTGCTGGACACACTGGGGCAGATTGCTGGACACACTGGGGCAGATTGCTGGACACACTGAGGGCAGGATGCTGGAGACACTGGGGGCAGGATGCTGGACACATTGGGGGCAGAATGCTGGAGACACTGCGGGCAGATTGCTGGACACACTGGGGGCAGTATTATGCTGGAGACACTGGGGCAGATTGCTGGACACACTGGGGGCAATATCCTGGACACATTGGGGGCCGAGATGCTGGACACATTGGGGGCCGAGATGCTGGACACATTGGGGGCCGAGATGCTGGACACATTGGGGGCCGAGATGCTGGACACTGGGGGCAGAGATGCTGAAGACATGGGCAGAATGTAGATACGGGGCATGATTGGAGACACAGGGCAGAATGAAAGACATGGGGCAGGATTGGAGACAGATCGTGCAGGATCATGGGGCAGGATGGATACGATGGAGACTGATGGGGCAGGATGGATACTCATGAGGGCAGGATGGGAGAACATATGGCTGGAGCCAGGAATGAGATACACGGGGCCAGGATGGGGGATATTATTATTACCATAGGGGCTAATTAAGGGGTATTATTACTGCAGTGATGTATTTATTTTGTTTTTTGAGGACACTGTTTTAAATGGGGGGGCGGTCCTGTTACTGTGTAGAGTGACACTATGTTGCCTCTTTTTCTTCATGTGGTGTAATGTAGAACTTGGGAAAAATTAAGTAATGTGTTCTGCAAGCGAAGCTCGAGATAACTGTGTTATTTCCTGCAGAGATGATTCCTGGCTGGATGAAGTGATGGCAGTCTGTGCTGGAAGAAAGATGAAGGACTTCACCTAGAGACGTCACTGGTGAGTCAGTGTGACCTATACACTGACACTATACACTGTATACTATATACTGAACTGAAGGGTAAATTGACTAGATCAATGGATGTTTGACAGGTTATAGTTTCACACAGCAACTATTTTTCTGGAATAATCTGGTTTAGGTATATGATGACCCCCGTCACATGACCCCGTCACATGACCGGGGGGCCCACAGTGTCTGAACAGCCCGGGGCCCTGGCTACCCTTAATCCACCCCTGGCTGCGTGTTTGACGCTGCGGCTCTGCACAGCGTCAAACACGCAGCGTTTCCTGAACGTGGAAACACACCCTAAGTGTCTGCTGTACTCCTCGCTGTACTTTCCAGCTCATCATCACATCACAAAATCTGAACTATTTCACAGTCCTGAGCGAGAGGGAATCGCTGCTGCAGCACATTCAGTTCTAAAAATGTCTCCTCCATGGGGAAAAGAGATCAGCAGGAAGGGTCCATAACAGACTATCCACATGGGATGGGTTTCTGCAGCAAATTGTGATTGCAGACCAGCATGACAGATCCAAAAACCATGTCTTTTACACAGATATTAATTCTGCAGTTTTTCCCATTGCAGTCACTGGTAAAACAAACAGCAAAAACAGAGCAAAACAGTGGGTGTCATGCACATGACAGCGTGGCAAACACTGCTTCTGATTGGCGGTAAAATCATTACTGCTGGTCAGACAGCTGCGAACCGCTGCTGTCTGACCGGCAGTGACTGGCAGTGACTGTGACTGGCAGTGACCGGCAGTGAGGGGGAATGACAGCGTGAGCAAGCAGTTGTGATCGGAGTTAAAAAGTTTACCTCCAGTCACTGGTGTCAGCTGATGCGGCTACTACTCCCATCAAGCCTACGCATGCTGCCACTAACAACAGCGAGAGCAGGCAGCGACTGATGGGAATATTCATCAGCTGGCGCCTGCGCTCTAAATAAATAATATTTTTTAAAAATGGCATGGGTTCCCCTGTATGTTTGATAAGCAGCCAGGCAAAACTGACAGCAGAAGGCTGCAACCCTCAGCTATCAGCGTTAGCAAGGCTGATTATCCAGAATAGAGGGGTCCCCACGTTGTTTTTTTTAACATTTTTTAAATAAACAATAATAATAAAAAATGCTGTGGTGTCCCCCTCATCTTTGACAACCAGCCAAACCAAAGCAGACAGTCCGGTGACATCAAGCCCACGGCTTAGTAATGGATAGGTGTCTATAAGATGCCTAACCATTAGCAATCCTATAGTTGTATTGTAAATAAACACACAGCCAGAACAAAGTCTTTTAAATAAAAAACACACTTTTTACTTTTTTATTTAAAAATACAATTTTACTCACCTAATGCCCATTCCACTGAAGCCATGGTCTCCTGTAAAAAAACAAAAATAAAAAACAACCATATTCCTCTCCTGTCTGACGTTCTGTCTCACGCCATAATCCATGTCTGAGGGTAAACAGTTTTCAACCTGGATGGTGCCAAGATGCGGACGTGCAGGCTGAGAACCTATGAGAAATAAGTTGCTGCGAGCACAGCCTCAGTGACTAGCGGTGACATAATTAAGGTTACCGCAGGTCACTGAGGCTGCGTTCCCAGCCAGGCCTCTGAACTATGGTGACCTCGTTGAGATCACCGCTAGCACTCTGAGAAAAAGTCTCACAGTGCAGCGCTGAGCTCAGAAAGTACACGGGGAGAAATTAGACTTTTCCTCTTTGAGCTAGCGGTGATCTCACTGAGGTTACCATAGTATACGATTACTAATGAAAAGATGTCTTAGAGATGCCTCTCCATTAATAA
The DNA here is from genome assembly GCF_051348905.1 of Ranitomeya variabilis. Taxonomy (NCBI): domain Eukaryota; kingdom Metazoa; phylum Chordata; class Amphibia; order Anura; family Dendrobatidae; genus Ranitomeya; species Ranitomeya variabilis. Next base: position 449,241,981 of record NC_135233.1, read on the forward strand.
GCCATGGACTTGATGTCACTAGACAATACAAAAGGTGACATCAACCCCACAAACATGAACCCCACTTGCCACAGCCACAGGGCAAGTGGAAATAGCCGGGCATTTAAATAATTAAAAAAAATGACACAGGGACCCCTCTATTCTTGATATCCAGCCTTACTAACACTGACAGCTGAGGGATGCAGGCCACAGTTGTCAGTTTTAACTGGCTGTTTATCAAAAATACAGGGGAACCCATGCCATTTAAAAAAATACAGTATATATATTTGTTTAGAACGCAGGTGCTGGCTGAAGAATACTCCCATTAGCCGCCGCCTGCTCCCGCTCTTATTAGCGGTAGCAGATGTGAGTAGTCCCATCAGCCAACGCCAGTGACCAGAGGTAAGCTTTTTACCTCCGATCATAGCTGCGGGCTCACACTGTTATTTGACAGCGTGGTAACCGTGGCTGTCTGACCGTGGTAATTATTTTATTGCCGATAAGAGGCAGTGTTTGCTGCACTGTCATGCACATGACAACGTGGTAAACACTGGATGTTCGGGCTCACCTTTCAAGTGAATTGGATTCATGTTCTGATTCACATACTGTTCTTGTACCCAATCTGAACAGTTTTTTACCTGCTTGGTACAACCCGCAGGACCCGAACATCCAAGAGTTCACCCATCTCTAGTGATGGTTGTTATGGTGCTGTATTTATGTAGGGATCATGATTATGGTGATATATTCATCACCAGAACCATCATCAGTACATGAATACGAAACCAAAATCAAAAATCAGTACATAATTAGAGAACCAGAGCCATCAATAGTACATGAATATGGCACCAGAAACATCATCCGTAAATAAATATATCACCAGAACCACCATCAGCTTATGAATGTCACCAGAACCGTCCATCAGTATATGAATATGTCACCAGAACGACCAGTACATTAATGCATCACTAGAACCACCACAAATAGCTCAACAAACCCACCATTAGTACTTGACTACGTCACCAGAACCACATCAGTAAATTAATATGTCACCAGACCCTCCAGCAGTACATGTCTCTGTTTATTTCCCTCAATCTGCACAGCCCATCAGTTTATTCCGTCCCTCTGAACAGCCCTTCATTTTATTCCCCCATCTGCATAGCCCCTCATTTTATTCCACCTCATCTTCAAAGCTTATTTTATCCCACCCTTTGCATAGCCCCTCAGTTTATTCCCCCAATTAACACAGCCCCTCAGTTTATTCACCCCCATTAGTGCTACCCCTCAGTTTATTCCCCTCATCTGCACAGCCTCTAGTTTCTTCACCCCCATTATTACAGCCCCTCAGTTTATTCCTCCCATCTGCAAAGTCCTTTATTTTATGCCTCCTGTAGAGTAATGTAAACATTGAAAAAAAGCCAAAAGGGGGGTAGCCAGCTCACCAGTAATCACCGCAGGTGCACGGAACTCCGCTGCAGGCAGGCGGAATGTTCATAGAAAAGGAAAAATTGAGTTCCAGCTCCTTAAAACAATTCGTTTATTGAATCCAAATATAAAATCCAAATGTCCATGGTGTACATACTCCCACCGAAAAGTGCCTAGGTGACAGAGCTATTACGGCAACGCGTTTCGATCAGAGTGATCTTTATCAAAGCCATACTACGATCTGGTTGTGCTCCTCTATATGAGGCAATTCCTCCAACCAGAGCATTTGTATAAATCACATGACAATTTGCAAGGTCCTATTTTAAAACCAATATATGAACATATAAGACTTCTTTCACATTTCCGTCTTCTGGGGACAGTCGCAATCCGTGGTTATGGCAAAAAAACGAATCTTGCAAATGTGCCCGCAGGATCCGTTTTTTTGCCATTGGCTTGAACTAACGACGGATTGCGACGGATGGACACACGTCGCATCCGTCGTGCGACGGATGCGTCGTGTTTTTGCGGTCCGTCGAGACGAAAAAACGTTGAGTGTAACGTTTTTTCGTCCGGCGAATCCGCCAGTTCCGACCACGCATGCGCGGCCGGAACTCCGCCCCCTCCTCCCCGGAACTCACAATGGGCAGCGGATGCATCGTAAGACTGCATCCGCTCCCCACGTTGTGCACAATTGTGCACAACGTCCGTCGGTACGTCGGGCCGACTGTTTGTGACGGCCCCGTACCGACGGAAATGTGAAAGAAGCCTAACACAACTTAAAATATTCATCTCACAATCAACAATAATGTAACATAGTTTCAGTTCTTTTGTTTAATCCCATTGGTACACGAGTATTTAACTGGAAAATCCAATATGCTTCTCGTGTAAGAAGACGGCGTCTGGTATCGCCGCCACGAGGAGATGCATTAACTCGTTCTATTCCCTGGACCTGAAAATACGTAGTGTTGCGTGCATGGTGCGTAACAAAATGTTTTGATGCTGCCGATATATTTCTATTTCCATTGAGCACATTTCCTATATCGTACAGGTGTTCTCTAATGCGTGTTTTTAATTTTCTGGTTGTGCAGCCCACATATGATAAGCTGCACTCTGTGCATTTAATTTTGTACACTACATTGGATGAATTGCAGTTAATATATTGCTTTATATCAAATTTAATTGTTTCATCCGCATTTTGAAAGGTTTTAGCGACAGCTGCAAATTTACATGTACTACAGTGGGTCGTGCCACATCTGAAGAACCCTGGGCAACTCAACCAGGTTTTTGTAGATTTAGTCCTATCAGGGCGAGACATATTAGGGGCTATCTTGCTGCCAATTGTGGGGGCTCTCCTAGATACCACATTTATGCCAGAATTCAGTATATCATACAGTTGTTGATCTTCATATAAAATGGGCAGATATCTATGGATAATGTCTTTAATTTTAGCAAATTGTGGGCTGTATTGAAAGCATATGTATGGTTTTTTTCCATTTCTAAATTATTATTTTTTAACAAACCCCTTTTGAAAAAGCAGACCGCGAAACGTGCGTCAGGGGGTGGCGTGTGGAGCGTGGTGAGACATCCAGACTTGATGGGTAAGCTGCGATACATGGCAATAGCTGATTAGCTTGGTTGGTACTGTGGCACTTTAATTATTGATGTAGTTTGCACTGTTGCACCTTAACCAGCGATGTAGCTATGAGGATTAGGGTAACCACCATACAGTGCCCCTAAACTATGGATCTTATAGTAGCAGCCCCTGTGATGTGATAGGTTCTCTGCCTGCTCCGCCACTCTCATTTGTTTCCTCCTTCACTTATCCTGTCATACATGTCTTTGTATTTACTACTGTCAACTCATTTGAGATATACTTTTTGATAAATTAATAAAAACTATATATATTTTAAAGTAAGATGCGTATTGGGATTTATATACTCCGTTCTTTGGTTTCTTATGTATTGGGGAGTATCCTATACTGTCCCAAAAGTGTGGACAGAAATATTGGGAGAGACATAATAATTCTTTGCTCTCGGCCACAAGTGTACATTAACAATTTCTGTGAGTTTTGTGTTGAGGTGTTCTCTAATGCGTGTTTTTAATTTTCTGGTTGTGCAGCCCACATATGATGAGCTGCACTCTGTGCATTTAATTTTGTACACTACATTGGATGAATTGCAGTTAATATATTGCTTTATATCAAATTTAATTGTTTCATCCACATTTTGAAAGGTTTTAGCGACAGCTGCAAATTTACATGTACTACAGTGGGTCGTGCCACATCTGAAGAACCCTGGGCAACTCAACCAGGTTTTTATAGATTTAGTCCTATCAGGGCGAGACGTGCTGCGACGTGATATCTCTATATACGTGCATACCACATGATCTGGCAATACGAGCGATTCGGTACCATCTTGTGAGGTTTAGTAATCACTCTATAGATTTAATTGAATATCTATTAATGGTTATACATTTCTTGTTGATAAGTAATTTTTTTACATTTGATGGCCAGTTTTATGTACAACAGGCGGGAGTCGCCATGGGTGCTAAATATTCACCCTCGCTTGCAAATCTGGTTATGGCCTTTTGGGAGATGGAGTATGTTTTTTCTGTTAATAATCCATATTTGGAGCATGTGGCATGGTATGGCAGATACATAGATGATACCCTCATAATTTGGGAGGGGGATGTATCTGCCATACCACGCTTCATTGAATATCTTAATCATAATGAATACGACATCAGGTTTACATTTAGGTCGGAAGAGGTGACCATTTCTTTCCTGGACCTGGAACTCACGGGACATAAAAATCAGAGTATTATTACTAAGACACATCACAAGCCAGTGAGAGGTAATTGTTGTGAATTTGGTTTTTGGGCTCCCCCGGTGGTCGCTGGTGGTACTGGACTTGTGTGCTTCACTTTCTCTGTTCACCTGTTTCCATTAGGATGTGGGAGTATCCTATTTAGCCTTGCTGCTCAGTTATTCTAGTGCCGGCCATCAATGTAACCAGAGCTTTTCTGTTGCATGTTCCTGCTTCTAGACTACTATCAGCTAAGTTGGACTCTTAGTCCTAAGTTTGTTTGCATTTTTGTTCCAGTTCACAGTTATGTTATGTTTCTGTAGCTGGAAGCTCTTGTGGGCCGAAATTACCACTCCGGTGTCATGAGTTGACACATGAGTCTTAAAGTAATTTCTGGATGGTATTTTAATAGGGTTTTCAGCTGACCGTGAAGTTCCCTATTGTATCTTCTTACTATCTAGTAAGCGGACCTCGCTTTGCTGAACCTACCTTCATACTGCGTATGTCTTTTCCTCTGAACTCACCGTCAATATATGTGGGGGGCTTCTGTCTCCTTTTTGGGGGAATTTCCCTAGAGGTAAGCCAGGTCTGTTTTTTCCTCTATTAGGGTTAGTTAGTTCTCCGGCTGGCGCTGGGCGTCTAGGGATAAAACGTAGGTACGTCACCCGGCCACTGTTAGTTGTGTGGTAGGTTTAGCTCACGGTCAGCTCGAGATTCCATCACCCAAGAGCTAGTCTGTTATTTAAGTTCTCTGACGTTCCCTTGCCATTGGGAACGATGACAGTATGGCCGGCCAAGGGTTAAAACCGTTGGCAGAAGAAAGGAGAGAAAAAGAAGTCTGCAGATTTTTTTTTTTTTTTTCTTCTGAGCTTGCTCTATAGTTTACTCAGTTGCATTTCTGCTCTAATTGCAGCCTTTGCCTCTCTCTCTCCTTCTAATCCTTGAATGGCTCTGATCTCACCTGATTAAAATGGATCCTCAGAGTTTGGCTACAGGTTTGAATAATCTTGCTACGAAGGTTCAAAATTTACAGGATTTTGTTATTCATGCTCCTATATCTGAACCTAGAATTCCTATACCAGAATTTTTCTCCGGGGATAGATCTCGTTTCCTGAATTTCAAATATAATTGTAAATTATTTCTTTCCCTGAGATCTCGCTCCGCTGGAGATCCCGCACAGCAGGTTAGGATAGTAATTTCCTTGCTGCGGGGTGACCCTCAAGACTGGGCATTTGCATTGGCACCCGGGGATCCTGCGTTGCTCAATGTGGATGCGTTTTTTCTGGCTTTGGGGTTGCTTTATGAGGAACCTAATTTAGAGATTCAGGCTGAAAAAACCTTGATGGCCCTATCTCAAGGGCAAGATGAAGCTGAAATATACTGCCAAAAATTTCGTAAATGGTCTGTGCTTACTCAGTGGAATGAGTGCGCCCTGGCGGCGAATTTCAGAGAGGGTCTCTCTGATGCCATTAAAGATGTTATGGTGGGGTTCCCTGCACCTACAGGTCTGAATGAGTCCATGACAATGGCTATTCAGATTGATCGGCGTTTGCGGGAGCGCAAACCTGTGCACCATTTGGCGGTGTCTTCTGAGAAGGCTCCAGAAAATATGCAATGTGATAGAATTCTGTCCAGAAGCGAACGGCAGAATTTTAGGCGAAAAAATGGGTTGTGCTTCTATTGTGGTGATTCAACTCATGTTATATCAGCATGCTCTAAACGTACAAAAAAGGTTGATAAGTCTATTTCAATTGGCACTTTACAGTCTAAGTTTATTTTGTCTGTGACCTTGATTTGTTCATTATCGTCAATTACCGCGGATGCCTATGTCGACTCTGACGCCGCTTTGAGTCTCATGGATTGGTCCTTTGCCAGGCGCTGTGGGTTTGATCTAGAGCCTCTGGAAGTTCCTATACCTCTGAAGGGTATTGACTCTACACCATTGGCTAGTAATAAACCACAATACTGGACACAAGTGACTATGCGTATGAATCCAGACCATCAGGAGACGATTCGCTTCCTTGTGTTGTACAATCTACATGATGTTTTGGTGCTCGGATTGCCATGGTTACAATCTCATAACCCAGTTCTTGACTGGATAGCAATGTCTGTGTTAAGCTGGGGATGTCAGGGGGCTCATGGGGACGTACCTTTGGTTTCCATTTCGTCATCTATTCCCTCTGAGATTCCGGAATTTTTATCTGATTATCGTGATGTTTTTGAGGAGCCTAAGCTTGGTTCACTACCTCCTCACAGAGATTGCGATTGTACCATAGATCTGATTCCGGGCAGTAAATTTCCAAAGGGTCGTTTATTTAATCTATCTGTACCTGAACATGCTGCTATGCGAGAATATATTAAGGAGTCCCTGGAAAAGGGACATATTCGTCCTTCTTCATCTCCCTTAGGAGCCGGTTTTTTCTTTGTATCTAAAAAAGATGGCTCTTTGAGGCCGTGTATTGATTATCGACTCTTGAATAAAATTACAGTCAGATATCAGTATCCTCTGCCACTGCTGACTGATTTGTTTGCTCGAATAAAAGGGGCTAAGTGGTTCTCTAAGATTGATCTCCGTGGGGCGTATAATTTGGTGCGAATTAAGCAGGGGGATGAGTGGAAAACCGCATTTAATACGCCCGAGGGCCATTTTGAGTATTTAGTAATGCCTTTTGGTCTTTCAAATGCCCCTTCAGTCTTTCAGTCCTTTATGCATGACATTTTCCGGGAATATTTGGATAAATTCATGATCGTGTATCTGGATGATATTTTGATTTTTTCGGATGACTGGGATTCTCATGTCCAACAGGTCAGCAGGGTTTTTCAGGTTTTGCGGGCTAATTCCTTGTGTGTGAAGGGTTCTAAGTGTATTTTTGGGGTTCAAAAGATTTCTTTTTTGGGGTACATTTTTTCCCCCTCTTCCATTGAGATGGATCCTGTCAAGGTTCGGGCTATTTGTGATTGGACGCAACCTTCTTCGCTTAAGAGCCTTCAGAAATTTTTGGGCTTTGCTAATTTTTATCGTCGATTTATAACTGGTTTTTCTGATGTTGCTAAACCTTTGACTGATTTGACCAAAAAGGGTGCTGATGTTGCTGATTGGTCCCCTGCTGCTGTGGAGGCCTTTCGGGAGCTTAAGCGCCACTTTTCTTCCGCCCCTGTGTTGCGTCAGCCTGATGTTACTCTTCCTTTTCAGGTTGAGGTCGATGCTTCCGAGATCGGAGCTGGGGCGGTCTTGTCGAAGAAAAGTTCCGATTGCTCTGTGATGAGACCTTGTGCGTTCTTTTCTCGAAAATTTTCGCCCGCCGAGCGAAATTATGATGTTGGTAATCGGGAGCTTTTGGCTATGAAGTGGGCTTTTGAGGAGTGGCGTCATTGGCTTGAGGGGGCTAGACATCAGGTGGTGGTATTGACCGATCACAAGAATTTGATTTATCTTGAGTCTGCCAGGCGCCTGAATCCTAGACAGGCGCGCTGGTCGTTGTTTTTCTTTCGGTTTAATTTTGTGGTCTCATACTTACCAGGTTCTAAAAATGTGAAGGCGGATGCCCTTTCTAGGAGTTTTGAGCCTGATTTCCCTGGTGATTCTGAACCTACAGGTATCCTTAAGGATGGGGTGATATTATCTGCTGTTTCCCCAGACCTGCGACGGGCTTTGCAGGAGTTTCAGGCGGATAGACCTGATCGTTGCCCGCCTGGTAGACTGTTTGTTCCTGATGATTGGACCAGTAGAGTCATCTCGGAGGTTCATTCTTCTGCGTTGGCAGGTCATCCCGGGATCTTTGGTACCAGGGATTTGGTGGCTAGGTCCTTCTGGTGGCCTTCTCTGTCTCGAGATGTACGAGTTTTTGTGCAGTCTTGTGATGTTTGTGCTCGGGCCAAACCTTGTTGTTCTCGGGCTAGCGGATTGTTGTTATCTTTGCCTATTCCAAAGAGGCCTTGGACTCACATCTCTATGGATTTTATTTCTGATCTCCCTGTTTCTCAGAAAATGTCTGTCATCTGGGTGGTGTGTGACCGTTTTTCAAAGATGGTTCATTTGGTGCCCTTGCCTAAGTTGCCGTCCTCTTCCGAGTTGGTTCCTCTGTTTTTTCAAAATGTGGTTCGCTTGCATGGTATTCCGGAGAATATCGTTTCTGACAGGGGGACCCAGTTCGTGTCTAGATTTTGGCGGGCGTTCTGTGCTAGGATGGGCATTGATTTGTCTTTTTCGTCTGCGTTCCATCCTCAGACTAATGGCCAGACTGAGCGAACTAATCAGACCTTGGAGACTTATTTGAGGTGTTTTGTGTCTGCGGATCAGGATGACTGGGTTGCCTTTTTGCCGTTGGCGGAGTTTGCCCTCAATAATCGGGCTAGTTCTGCCACTTTGGTTTCTCCTTTCTTTTGCAATTCGGGGTTTCATCCTCGCTTTTCTTCTGGTCAGGTGGAGTCTTCGGATTGTCCTGGAGTGGATACTGTGGTGGATAGGTTGCATCGGATTTGGGGACAGGTGGTGGACAATTTGGAGTTGTCCCAGGAGAAGACTCGGCATTTTGCTAACCGCCGTCGTCGTGTTGGTCCTCGTCTTCGTGTTGGGGACTTGGTGTGGTTGTCTTCTCGTTTTGTCCCTATGAGGGTTTCTTCTCCTAAGTTTAAGCCTCGGTTCATCGGCCCGTATAAGATTTTGGAGATTCTTAACCCTGTGTCCTTTCGATTGGACCTCCCGGCATCTTTTTCTATCCATAATGTCTTCCATCGGTCATTATTGCGCAGGTATGAGGTACCGGTTGTGCCTTCCGTTGAGCCTCCCGCTCCGGTGTTGGTTGAGGGTGAATTGGAGTACGTTGTGGAGAAGATCTTGGACTCCCGTGTTTCCAGACGGAAACTTCAGTATCTGGTCAAGTGGAAGGGCTACGGTCAGGAGGATAATTCTTGGGTGACAGCCTCTGATGTTCATGCCTCTGATTTGGTCCGTGCCTTTCATAGGGCTCATCCTGATCGCCCTGGTGGTTCTTGTGAGGGTTCGGTGCCCCCTCCTTGAGGGGGGGGTACTGTTGTGAATTTGGTTTTTGGGCTCCCCCGGTGGTCGCTGGTGGTACTGGACTTGTGTGCTTCACTTTCTCTGTTCACCTGTTTCCATTAGGATGTGGGAGTATCCTATTTAGCCTTGCTGCTCAGTTATTCTAGTGCCGGCCATCAATGTAACCAGAGCTTTTCTGTTGCATGTTCCTGCTTCTAGACTACTATCAGCTAAGTTGGACTCTTAGTCCTAAGTTTGTTTGCATTTTTGTTCCAGTTCACAGTTATGTTATGTTTCTGTAGCTGGAAGCTCTTGTGGGCCGAAATTACCACTCCGGTGTCATGAGTTGACACATGAGTCTTAAAGTAATTTCTGGATGGTATTTTAATAGGGTTTTCAGCTGACCGTGAAGTTCCCTATTGTATCTTCTTACTATCTAGTAAGCGGACCTCGCTTTGCTGAACCTACCTTCATACTGCGTATGTCTTTTCCTCTGAACTCACCGTCAATATATGTGGGGGGCTTCTGTCTCCTTTTTGGGGGAATTTCCCTAGAGGTAAGCCAGGTCTGTTTTTTCCTCTATTAGGGTTAGTTAGTTCTCCGGCTGGCGCTGGGCGTCTAGGGATAAAACGTAGGTACGTGCAGCACCCCAGAGTCCTGGTTGTTGCAGTACTGTGGCTCCGCCACTACGGGGAGCTATGGTACGTCTGATTGCACTAAGGAGTTTCTCTGATCAGGTACACTCACACCACACTTCACACTCCGGCCACCAGGGGGGGTGGTCCTATCTAGTAGGCCACTCCTCACAACTCTGGTAAAACTGGGGGTTGGACAGGAAGACAGGGAGAAGTAGCTGGGAAGAGCTAGTGAGAGGACCTGTCAGGGATGGGATCCTGGCAGACTCCTCAGAGCAGAACTAACCAGTAAACAACGGGAATACAGAAAAGGAGAAATACCAGAAGGGGTCTTGCTGTTAGACCGAGGCAACATCCTTCTGAGGCGCAACAGTCGGTGGCCGGAACGCCGAGCAAGTAAGAGACTTTAAGTACATTGCAAACCACGGCAGGACAGCTAACTACAGGTTGGCTGTCTCACTTAACACCTAAGCAGACAACGGAGGCAGCTGCGGGAGAGGGGCGACTCTAGAGTCCCGGAAGAACTCCAGGCCTACCCCGTCATACGGGTGCGTCCTACCATATCACCTGGGGGACGGAAAAAGAACAGTAGAGACAGAAAGAAACAGTTGTGAGGACTATCCCGGGAGCTCAGCAGGGAAGAACTACAACACACAGCGCTAGAAGGTAGATACTGATTCCCACCTGTAAAGAGAGCTCCTGATGTGTCGTTGGACCGGCCTGTCTCTGAAAACCCAGTTAACAGCGCTCTGGACTGAGGTCTCCCACATCTTCAGTAAAGAGGTAAAGAGACTGCAATCTGGTGTCCTCGTTATTTACCGCGACCTGCACCCCACAACTACACCACCGTTACAACATCACTTATTCTACCGGACGTCCCCCACTGACAAACAGGGCCACGGACCGGGTTTAGCCACCGTGACAACCCCAGGACTGAGACCCAGAGGCCCGGCTCCGGGTACCCCTAGGCCCTGCGGCGGTGTGGGGGCGCTCCAACTTGGCGTCACGAACAGGATCTACTTAAGCCTGAGGAATCAGGTCATGTGTGCCTTGGAACTGTGATTTGTTGTGCTTGGACTGTACTTTATTGAGAGAACTGTGTGCTACTGCTTGCCGCGGAAAGTTACCGCCAAAATTCGCCATTGCCGCGCGCGGAGGGAGGAGCCTTAGCTACGTGGGCGGGATCAGCCAAAAGAAGCGCGGGACGGAAAGCGCGGTGAGACGCCAATCCCGGAAGAGGAACTCCGACCTCCAGCAGGTTAGTGGGAGGAAGGGACGGCCATGTCCGAGTCGGGAGGAGAGGAGGTGGCGGTCGCAGCTGCGGACGCAGGGGCAGCTCCGGTCCCCGCAGCGGGCGAAGCCGTGGCCCTAATACCACCACTGGCTGCCGCAGAACCCGCTGCCCCCATCAGCCAGTCGGACACTGCCGCTAATGCAAAAGCCATAATGCCCTTCTCCATGCCCTACCTGCCCGGAGCGGCCTGGCTCCCACGATACTCTGGGGAGGCGCATACGTTCACTGACTTTAAGGAAGGGCTCTGCAGCCTGCTCGAGTTCTATCCCCTAACCGAGCCTCAGAAGGTCCATATGATAACCGGCCAACTCTTTGGGGCGGCTCTGAGAGAATTGAAATCCTGGCCCGCTGAGGATAAAGGAACTGCACAACAGATTTTTGCCAAGCTTAAAGCCACCTTTGATACTCGCACTGCTACAGAAATTAAACTGACTTTTTATGGATGCAAACAAAGGTCACAGGATAGCTTACGGGACTATGCCCTTAATCTCCAGGAAGCGATGCGGGCCATTAAGCAGAGTGACCCCGGCAGCATGCAGGATGAGGATAAAATCCTGAAGGAGCGGTTCATTGAGGGGCTCCTGTGCAGTCACCAGCGGAGCCAATTGCACTTCCTGGCCATGCAAAATCCAGACTTGACTTTTGCGCAGTTTAAAGATAAAGCCATCCAGGCATTGCAGGAGCGACAACCCAGCCGCGCAATACCACCCAGGCGCCCCGCTCTCACATACCACCAGGAGGTGGCATCGGATACCCCAGTTGCCGCGGAGGCCGACGCCCAGAGCTTCGAGGACGACTCCCCTGCAGGACTCCGTCTTCAGATGCAGGAGCTAACCAAGAGCGTTGCTGCCCTGGCCCGGACGGTGCAGTCCCTACAGGAGGCCCCCAAAGAGAAGATCCAGTTGGCTTCCAGTCCGGAGGATGTCCCTTGGATGCGACAGAGGAGGACTCCGCCGACTAGGAGCCGGCCCGACGATCGCTTCCACCCGGATGGACGACCCATCTGCCGCCGCTGTCACCAGGTGGGCCATCTTGCAAGGTACTGTCCTTTAAACGAGCAACCCCTGGGGCAAAGGGCCAACCCCCAGGAGTAGGACGGTCAGGCCCGCGGCATTGGAGAACCAAGTATATTGGAGGACGACCAGTTCTCCCTGTAGTGATTGATGGAATCCCCTTGAATGCTTTGCTGGACACCGGTTCTCAGGTGACGACTATACCTTACGTGCTCTACAAACGGTATTGGGAGGACGCTGATATTACTCGTGGCCCTGACGATGATTTCACCATAATCGCCAGTAATGGTCAGCCGTTGCCACAGGTGGGGTATAAGGAGGTCACCATCAAAGTGGGGCGGGTGGAATTGAAAGCCCAAGGGATTGTGATTGTAGATATTGATCGTCGAGAATGTAATCCCATGATGACTCTTGGTACTAATGTTATAGAAAATTGTCTTGCAGAAGTGATTGTTTTGTTGCAACAGGTGGCAGAAACCGCTGGCCACAGTGAGCAACGTGCCCTGCAGAAGGAAATCAGAGCTCTGATGCAGAGACAACAGGTAGAGCTGACTGGTGGTGAGATTGGTCGTGTCACTGTGAGTGATTCAAACCCCATCGCGATACCCCCCAAAAGTGAAATGTTAATATGGTGTCGAGCAGCCATAGGCCTCAGGGGTAAGGACTACCAGGCCTTGGTGGAACCTGTATATTCAGACAATAGGCCTACTGTTCTGACAGCCCGGGGGGTGGTCGACGTCCGACAGGGGAGAGTGCCCGTACGTGTCCTCAATTGTGGGGAGGAAGAGGTCCACCTAACCAAGTATACCACGCTCGCCAAACTGTTCACTGTCAATAATAGTGTAATACAGACACCTGAACCCTTGGTCCCGTCAAACGTGGCGGAGAACAAAGGTTCTGCCGAGCACTTGAAAGACTGGTGTTGGGAATTGCATGTGGGCACTGACTCTACCCCATCTCATCAAATACAGGGGGCTTACAGAGTGGTACACGAGTACGAGCAGGTATTCAGCAAACACCCCTCAGATTTTGGGCAGGTGAAAGGGATCCAACATCACATCCCCACAGGAGATCACCGACCCATAAAAGAGAGATATCGCCCTGTACCCCCAGCTCATTACCAGTGTGCCAAGGACATGTTGCGGGAAATGAAGGAGGCTGGGGTGGTGAGAGACAGCTGTAGCCCCTGGGCGGCTCCGTTAGTCCTTGTTAAAAAGAAAGATGGTACAATGAGGATGTGTGTTGACTACAGACAGTTGAATCGCATTACACATAAGGACGCATACCCACTGCCCAGGATAGAGGAGTCTCTGGCTGCCTTAAAATCTGCTAACTATTTCTCTACCTTAGATCTCACCAGTGGGTACTGGCAGGTTCCTGTGGCGGAGGCGGACAAAGAGAAGACGGCCTTCACGACGCCAATGGGCCTCTGTGAGTTCAACTACATGCCCTTCGGATTGTGCAATGCTCCCGGAACGTTCCAGAGGATGATGGAGAGCTGCCTGGGACACCTGAACTTTGAAACCGTGCTGCTATATCTGGATGACGTCATAGTCTTCTCTAAAACCTACGAAGACCATCTGAAGCACCTGGCCGAGGTGTTTGAAGCCTTGTCCAACTTCGGCCTAAAAGTGAAACCGTCCAAGTGTCATCTGCTGAAACCTAAAGTGCAGTACCTGGGCCATGTGGTGAGCGCTGAAGGAGTGGCCCCAGACCCTGACAAGGTCACAGTGATCAAGGACTGGCCAAAGCCCAGTGACCTCCACGAAGTCCGGCAGTTCCTCGGGCTGGTAGGCTATTACCGGAGGTTCATTAAAGACTTCACCAAAAAGGCCGCACCCTTGCAAAACCTGTTGGTGGGCCAACCAAAGAAGACCAGGGGAAAGAACACCCCCTTTGACTGGAACGGGGAGCTGGAAGAATCCTTCACCTGCTTGAAGTCGGCGCTGACGGGGGAAGAGGTACTGGCTTACCCCGAATACGACCAACCGTTTGTGCTGTACACAGATGCCAGTAATGTGGGATTAGGAGCCGTGCTGTCTCAAGTCCAGAAAGGCAAGGAAAGAGTGATTGCTTACGCCAGCAGGAAACTCCGTCCCACGGAAAGGAACCCTGACAACTACAGTTCCTTCAAACTGGAATTCCTTGCCCTCGTCTGGGCGGTGACAGAGAGGTTTAAGCACTACCTGGCCTCTGCGAAATTCACCGTCTTCACGGACAACAATCCGCTAACGCATCTGGATACTGCCAAACTCGGGGCTTTGGAACAGCGGTGGATGGCCCGGCTGTCCAACTATGATTTCACCATCAAATATCGGGCAGGGCACCAGAATGCCAATGCCGATGCTCTGTCCCGAATGCCCAATTTACCAGAAGTGGGAGAAGACCCGGAGGCACTTGAAGAAGTGGAGCTGCCTGCCTTCCATCGCCCCAAAGCCACTCAGAACTCTCACCATGTGAAGAACAGGCACAAGAACCAACCGGATGCCACGCTGAATCCCCTGCCCCACCACGGATGGGCAGAAACCCAGGATAGTGACCCCGCGGTCCGTCAGGTGAAGGAACTCTTGACGCAGGCTGGCTTGCACCCTGGCCCAGATGATCCACAAGAGACCCAACAGCTGTGGAAGGGGAGAAGCAAACTGTTTATCCATGATGGCAAGTTGTGCAGGAGGAGCATCGACCCACGTACTCATGAATTGGTGTGGCAGATAGTGGTGCCAAGGCGAGATGCGCCCATGATTCTGGGAGCCTACCATGATGCAGCCGGACACTTCGGATGGAAGAAGCTGGAGAAGCTGCTCCGAGGGAGGTTCTATTGGATTGGCATGAAGAGAACCATTGAGAAGTGGTGTCGGGAGTGTGGTCCATGTAGTCTGCGCAGGAAGGACCGTGACAGTCAACGGGCTCCCCTGCGGCCTATCATCACCAAACGGCCGCTCGAACTGGTCGCGCTGGACCATGTGAAGCTGACGCCTAGCCGGTCGGGCTATATCTACGCCCTTACCATCGTGGACCACTACTCCAGGTTTTTGGTGGTTGTGCCTGTCAAGGATCTAACAGCTAGGACTGCCGCCAGGGCCTTCCAGCAGCACTTTTGTAGGCCCCATGGCTACCCAGAGAAAGTACTGACCGATCAGGGGCCTGCATTCGAAGCGGAAGTGTTCCAAGAATTCTGCCAGTTGTACGGGTGTAAGAAGATCAGAACTACACCGTACCACCCTCAAACCAACGGGATGTGCGAGAAGATGAACCAGGTGGTAATTGATTTATTGAAGACCTTACCGGTGGAGGAACGGAACCTGTGGCCGACAAAGTTGCCTGACTTAGTGGATATGTACAATCACATCCCCGTAAGTTCCACCAACTGTACTCCAGCGTACCTGATGCGAGGAAGATCTAGTCGGTTACCCGTTGATCTGGACATGGGGGTCCTAGTACCCGAAGATACCTCGCCGGATGCAGATTGGGATGCAGAAAGGCAGCGAAGGTACCGCGAAATACAGGAGTGTGTAGAGAGAAGTCTCGCCCAGGCCAGGCAGAAACAAGAAAGGGACTACAATCAACATGCTCCTGCGACTCCCCTGTCACCTGGTGAGCAAGTGCTTAAACGAAAGAGGAGGTTACACAAGCTCGATGACCAATGGGAAGCGGAACCGTATACCATCTTGCCATCCGACTTCGACAACACTAAGGTCTGTCTCATCAGCAAGGACAGAGGGGAGACCTCGGCAGCGGTATCCAGGGATCACCTTAAGGTCTGCCCCGATAAGTTGAAAGAGGGGGGCACGGCCCCAGAAATCTCCCCGCCGGTAGAAAAGGAGAAGGTGTTCCATACTGTCCTTGGTGACTTTCCCCAGTCCTGGACTCAGATAAACCAAGCCCTCGTGGTACCTGTCCTAATGTTTCCACAGCCGGACCCGCCAGAAACGATGGAGGTACCAGATCATCCGGCCCCACTACCTCAACAAGCCTTACCTGATGAAGCCATGCCAACCGTTGAACCGGCAAATCCTCCCTCTGCTATCGGTGAATCTGCTGTACCCACTGTTGATAGCAGCAGCTCTGAGAGCCCTAACCTGCCAGTGCTACCCAGACTCACTAGAAGTGTAGCTAGAAGACAGTGCACTACACCAGCGGTAGCAAGAATAGCGGGCCCTGTTAGGCCAATAGCAACCCCTGCGCTGCGAAGGTCCACATGCAGCACTCAAAATCAAACTCCCCTCCGCTACAAACCTTGGAGGTATTAATAAGGGCCGCTATTTAATTGAAAATGTTTGTATATATATCTTTTTGTTACAGGGTTTTAAATGGACAATAGAGTAATGGACGGTGAATTGCTCAAAAACTTTCAAAAAGGGGGCCCCTTTGTTTACCCGGGGTCCCCGCTGTTTCAACCACTGAACTGAGAGTCATAAACTGTGCATGACCTAACTTTTGCAACGTTCAAGAATCCTCACCTCCTGTAAAGGGAAGCATTGTTATGTTCAATTGTTATGCTATTTCAAAAATTTGTGTGTTTTCTGTTAACATGTATTATTGTTCTTGTTTTCCCAGTCCCGGAGTACTGGATTTAACCGGGGGGGAGTGCAGCACCCCAGAGTCCTGGTTGTTGCAGTACTGTGGCTCCGCCACTACGGGGAGCTATGGTACGTCTGATTGCACTAAGGAGTTTCTCTGATCAGGTACACTCACACCACACTTCACACTCCGGCCACCAGGGGGGGTGGTCCTATCTAGTAGGCCACTCCTCACAACTCTGGTAAAACTGGGGGTTGGACAGGAAGACAGGGAGAAGTAGCTGGGAAGAGCTAGTGAGAGGACCTGTCAGGGATGGGATCCTGGCAGACTCCTCAGAGCAGAACTAACCAGTAAACAACGGGAATACAGAAAAGGAGAAATACCAGAAGGGGTCTCGCTGTTAGACCGAGGCAACATCCTTCTGAGGCGCAACAGTCGGTGGCCGGAACGCCGAGCAAGTAAGAGACTTTAAGTACATTGCAAACCACGGCAGGACAGCTAACTACAGGTTGGCTGTCTCACTTAACACCTAAGCAGACAACGGAGGCAGCTGCGGGAGAGGGGCGACTCTAGAGTCCCGGAAGAACTCCAGGCCTACCCCGTCATACGGGTGCGTCCTACCATATCACCTGGGGGACGGAAAAAGAACAGTAGAGACAGAAAGAAACAGTTGTGAGGACTATCCCGGGAGCTCAGCAGGGAAGAACTACAACACACAGCGCTAGAAGGTAGATACTGATTCCCACCTGTAAAGAGAGCTCCTGATGTGTCGTTGGACCGGCCTGTCTCTGAAAACCCAGTTAACAGCGCTCTGGACTGAGGTCTCCCACATCTTCAGTAAAGAGGTAAAGAGACTGCAATCTGGTGTCCTCGTTATTTACCGCGACCTGCACCCCACAACTACACCACCGTTACAACATCACTTATTCTACCGGACGTCCCCCACTGACAAACAGGGCCACGGACCGGGTTTAGCCACCGTGACAACCCCAGGACTGAGACCCAGAGGCCCGGCTCCGGGTACCCCTAGGCCCTGTGGCGGTGTGGGGGCGCTCCATACGTCACCCGGCCACTGTTAGTTGTGTGGTAGGTTTAGCTCACGGTCAGCTCGAGATTCCATCACCCAAGAGCTAGTCTGTTATTTAAGTTCTCTGACGTTCCCTTGCCATTGGGAACGATGACAGGTAATACTGTATTACATGCTCATAGTAGCCACAGTAAGCATACAATCAAATCAATCCCGGTGGGTGAGTTCACCAGGATTAAGCGAAATTGTAGTATGGAGGGGGATTTAGAAGGTGAATTTAATCAGATAGCAAATAAATTAAAATGTCGGAAATATCCACAATGGACAATTAATCGGGCGAAAAGAATTGTAAGTAGTAGAGATCGCAAAGAGTTAGTTACATCCCCCAAAAATAATAATTTAGAAATGGAAAAAAAAAACCATACATATGCTTTCAATACAGCCCACAATTTGCTAAAATTAAAGACATTATCCATAGATATCTGCCCATTTTATATGAAGATCAACAACTGTATGATATACTGAATTCTGGCATAAATGTGGTATCTAGGAGAGCCCCCACAATTGGCAGCAAGATAGCCCCTAATATGTCTCGCCCTGATAGGACTAAATCTATAAAAACCTGGTTGAATTGCCCAGGGTTCTTCAGATGTGGCACGACCCACTGTAGTACATGTAAATTTGCAGCTGTCGCTAAAACCTTTCAAAATGCGGATGAAACAATTAAATTTGATATAAAGCAATATATTATCTGCAATTCATCCAATGTAGTGTACAAAATTAAATGCACAGAGTGCAGCTTATCATATGTGAGCTGCACAACCAGAAAATTAAAAACACGCATTAGAGAACACCTGTACGATATAGGAAATGTGCTCAATGGAAATAGAAATATATCGGCAGCATCAAAACATTTTGTTACACACCATGCACGCAGCACTACGTATTTTCAGGTCCAGGGAATAGAACGAGTTAATGCATCTCCTCGTGGCGGCGATACCAGACGCCGTCCTCTTACACGAGAAGCATATTGGATTTTCCAGTTAAATACTCGTGTACCAATGGGATTAAACAAAAGAACTGAAACTGTTACATTATTGTTGATTGTGAGATGAATATTTTAAGTTGTGTTATATGTTCATATATTGGTTTTAAAATAGGACCTTGCAAATTGTCATGTGATTTATACAAATGCTCTGGTTGGAGGAATTGCCTCATATAGAGGAGCACAACCAGATCGTAGTATGGCTTTGATAAAGATCACTCTGATCGAAACGCGTTGCCGTAATAGCTCTGTCACCTAGGCACTTTTCAGTGGGAGTATGTACACCATGGACATTTGGATTTTATATTTGGATTCAATAAACGAATTGTTTTAAGGAGCTGGAACTCAATTTTTCCTTTTCCAAAAAAAAGCCAACTCATACTCACCTAATCCCCGCTCCCATCCACCGTTTCCTCTTCTGTGAAGTGCAGCAGTGAACGCTAGACAGTGTGATGACGTCACTGCACCACGACCATCCAACGTCCCCTGCGTGTGCCTTCTCCAAAAAGGCATGGCTGCCAGTGGGTTGCATCTGCAGCGCCCCAGAGTCCTGGTCGTTGCAGTAATGTCGTTCTTCCACCAGGGGGAGTGATATTACGTCTGAAGGCAATAAAGGAGATCTCTTTACCAGGTATCACAAGCCACACAACACACTTCACACTCCAGGCCGCCAGGGGGAGCTACGCTCCTATTACTAGGGCACTCCTCACAATTAGGTAAAACTGGGGTTCTGGACAGAAAGTGAGGCAGAAGCTGGCTGGAGCGAGTTCCAGTCAGATCCAGACTGCGGTCTGAAGAGGACAAGGGTCCACGGAGCTGCACCTGCCCCATGTGCGGCAGCATCCTAAGAAAGAGATATTGTCACGATTGGACTGGCGAGTAAACTGGGACCAGGGGCACCTTTCCTGGCCCTAGCTCTAGGGGGCGCCTTAACTCGCCCTGTTCCCCGGGATACCTCAGATGGCGAGGATGCCGGGGCCTCCGCCCTTGCCCTGTCTCCTGACTGCCGCCCTGTGTCTGTCCCCCTCCCCACCCGGGGAAGAGAGGCGCTACCGTGTACAACAGTACATCAACCCGACAAACAGGTGAGCGAAGACAAGGGTAAAAAGAAAACTCCACTCACACAAAATATGCTCTCACAAATAACAGAGGTAACCACCAGGGTGTGAAGGATGGGGAGAGTAAATAAGGCAGGTAAGATGAGGAATTTCCCAAGCATACAAACCATACAACTGTCGCACAATAAATTCCTCCAGCTCTCCAAACACCAGCTCCTCACTACTCCAGGTCTATCAAGCAAGTACTATCTCAGACAAAGGTCTGACCAGAAGGCCAAGCTTTTATAGGAGAGAGGAGTGGCTAACCCAGCACAGCTGAAAGCAGGAATTTCCACATGGCCTATTAACCCCTGTCCTGCTGAAAGAAAACAAAACATCATTAATACACAGGAGAAGTGCTTCTTCTCAGAGATGAAGCAGAAGCCATCAGACGCCGTGGTCTTCTGGTACTGCTCTGTCGCGGTAACTCCGTGACAGTACCCCCTTCTATGAGGGACCTCTGGAACCTCAGGACCTTTGGTTGTCTGGGTGGGCCGCATGAAAGGCCCGAACCAGTCTGGTCGCATGAACGTCGGAAGCTGGAACCCACATCCTCTCCTCAGGACCGTACCCCTTCCAATGCACCATGTATTGAAGTGACCGACGAACAAGACGAGAATCTGGAACTCCAGATTATCATCGACAATGACAGGAGAAGGTGGCAGAGGTGAAAATCCTGCAGATGCCACGTTCTTCTTGAGAAGAGAACGGTGAAACACATTGTGGATTTTAAAAGTAGGTGGCAGAGCAAGGCGGAATGCTACCGGATTGACGACGGCTAGGATCTTATAGGGACCAATAAACCTGGGACCCAATTTCCAAGATGGAACCTTTAGCTTAATGTTCCTTGAGGACAGCCACACCAAGCCACCAACACTCAGGTCCGGACCCACCAAACGTCTCCGATCAGCCACACTCTTATATTTGGAGCCCATTTTTTTCAAATTATTAATCACCCCCTGCCAAATCGTAGAAATAGAAGAAGAGAACTGTTCCTCCTCCGGTAAACCAGAAGGGTGATCACCATTGAACGAACTAAACTGCGGATTAAACCCATATGCCCCGAAAAACGGGGACTTATCAGTTGATTCCTGACAGCGATTATTAACTGCAAATTCAGCCAACGGTAAGTAGGTCACCCAGTCCTCCTGATTCTCAGATACAAAACATCTAAGATATGTCTCTAAATTCTGATTAACCCTTCCAGTCTGCCCGTTAGACTGTGGGTGAAACGCCAAAGAAAAAGACAAATGGATCCCCAGACGAGTGCAAAACGCCCTCTAGAATTTGGAGATAAACTGCACCCCCCGATCAGAAACAATATCCGTAGGAATCCCATGCAGTCTTATTATTTCCCTGACGAAGATTTGCGCCAGAGTTTTGGCATTAGGCAAAGCAATAAAATGAAACATTTTACTGAACCTGTCCACCACCACCAGGATTACAGTGTTCCCTGCTGACACAGGTAGATCCGTAATAAAATCGACCGACAAATGAGTCCAAGGTCTACTGGGAATCTCCAATGGTAGGAGAGCCCCTGACGGACAAGTATGTGAAGTCTTAGAACGTGCAAAGATATTGCAGGCGGTGACATACTCCTGAACATCCTTATAAGCACCTGGCCACCAAAAACGCCGAGTAAGTAGATCCGCGGTAGCCTTAATTCCTGGATGTCCAGCCAGCACCCTATCATGATGTTCACTGAGGATTCTAAGACGGAGATTGACTGGTACAAACAGTTTACCAAGAGGACAGGTAGCAGGGGCGTCCCCCTGAGCGTCCGCCACCTCTCTTTCAAGATTGGAGCATATGGATGCCATCACTACCCCTTTTTGTAGTATAGGTACCGGTTTGCACTTATCGCCTCCCCCAGGAAAGCAACGGGACAAAGCATCTGCCTTAACATTTTTGCTTCCCGGCCTAAAAGTAACAAAAAAGTTAAATCTGGTAAAGAACAAAGCCCATCTTGCCTGACGAGGTGTAAGACGTTTTGCTGACTCCAAGTAAACCAGATTCTTATGGTCAGTGATCACCATCACAGGGTGAACCGCTCCTTCCAAGAAATGACGCCACTCCTCAAATGCCCATTTGATAGCTAAGAGTTCCCTATTACCAATATCATAGTTTCTCTCAGCTGGTGACAGTTTTTTAGAAAAGTAAGCGCATGTGTCAAATATAAAATACAGTCTGTATAGAGTCTTGTGCTTGGGTGCAAGGAAACACAGAAGACACAGGCTTGTTTAAGTAGTTCTTGTATTACTTTATACAAGTAAGGGTTAACACAGTTGCAGGCAGGATACAAGACAGGAATAAACCTTAAGTCCATCTAGTCACAGAAACAGGTTAAAGGTTCTCTCTCTACTTCCCTTGCCAATGTTGATGGTAAGCTGAGGGATTCCTGAGTCCACACATGTCCAAGGACAGGGGCGGACTGGCCCGGGTTGCAGGAATGCATATGCCCCCCGGGCCGGTGCCTGAGCAGCTGCACAGGGCCGCTGGAGGACCGGCAGCGATTTTAATATATAGCGCATCTCGCCAGCCGGCCCTTTAAATCTTGTCAGTCAGGTCCTATGTGCGCGCATTGCCCGCGCTGAGAAGTGCCGCGGCGGCCCGGGATAGTGCACGAGCACGGCCGCATTACTAGTTCCTGCGCGTGCTCGTCAGCTGCCTGTGCCAGCGCAGGCAAGCAGGAGACCACGCGTGTCATGATCTCAATGGCAAGAGAACATAGCATAAGCATATATAGGAACTAGCTCTTGGAAGATGGGAACTGAGCTGACCATGAACTAAACCTAACGCACAACTAGCAGTGGCCGGGTAGCATGCCTACGTTGATTCTAGATGCCCAGCACCAGCCGGAGGACTAAATAATGCTAGCAGAGGAAAATATCAGTCCTAGCTCACCTCTAGAGAAATACCCCGAAAGGAGACAGAGGCCCCCCACATGTATTGGCGGTGAATTAAGATGAAATAACAAACGTAGTATGAAAATAGGTTTAGCAAATTTGAGGTCCACTTACTACATAGCAGAAGACAGAAAGGACACTTTCATGGTCAGCTGAAAACCCTATCAAAACACCATCCAGAAATTACTTTAAAACTCTGGCATTAACTCATAACACCAGAGTGGCAATTCCTGTTCACAAGAGCTTTCCAGACACAGTAACGAAACTACAGCTGTGAACTGGAACAAAAATGCAAAAACAAACATGGACAAGAGTCCAACTTATCTAGTAGTTGTCTAGGAGCAGGAACAAGCACAGAGAGGCTTCTGATAACATTGTTGACCGGCAAGCAACTAACAGAGCAGCAAGGTTATATAGCGACTCCCACATCTTGATGGGAACAGGTGAACAGAGAAGATGAAAACACCAGTTCAATTCCACCAGTAGCCACCGGGGGAGCCCAGAATCCAAATTCACAACACACGCGCGCACATGGAGAGATTTGAAAAGTCCGGCGCGCATAGAGGGCGCCTCCACCAATGCCTGGGATTCTCTCCTCTTCACCGCCTATGCTGGACAGGACCCGACCCACTTCAGCTCTTCATCCTCCCGACCTCCCCCCCCCATCTCAGGGACCTGGGTGAGTCCCAAGATGAATTTTTTTAATGTATATACAGCAGTTGCACCTATATAATGTGTATAGACTGCTATATATACACATTATATAGGTGATGCTGCTGTGTATAATCACTATACCACCTATATGATGTATGTATAGCAGTCTATATCTTATATAGGTGACACTGCTACTGATGAGTATATACCTTATATAGGAGACACTGCGGGGTGTGTGTATGTATGTATATATATATATATATATATATATGTACATGTATACACAGCAGTATCACCTATATAACGTATATACATCAGTAGCAGTATTGCCTATATAAGATATAGACTGGTATACGTACATTATATAGGTGGTATAGTGATTATATACAGCAGTATCACCTATATAATGTGTATATAGGTCCTTCTCAAAAAATTAGCATATAGTGTTAAATTTCATTATTTACCATAATGTAATGATTACAATTAAACTTTCATATATTATAGATTCATTATCCACCAACTGAAATTTGTCAGGTCTTTTATTGTTTTAATACTGATGATTTTGGCATACAACTCCTGATAACCCAAAAAACCTGTCTCAATAAATTAGCATATTTCACCCGACCAATCAAATAAAAGTGTTTTTTAATACCAAACAAAAAAAACATCAAATAATAATGTTCAGTTATGCACTCAATACTTGGTCGGGAATCCTTTGGCAGAAATGACTGCTTCAATGCGGCGTGGCATGGAGGCAATCAGCCTGTGACACTGCTGAGATGTTATGGAGGCCCAGGATGCTTCAATAGCGGCCTTAAGCTCATCCAGAGTGTTGGGTCTTGCGTCTCTCAACTTTCTCTTCACAATATCCCACAGATTCTCTATGGGGTTCAGGTCAGGAGAGTTGGCAGGCCAATTGAGCACAGTAATACCATGGTCAGTAAACCATTTACCAGTGGTTTTGGCACTGTGAGCAGGTGCCAGGTCGTGCTGAAAAATGAAATCTTCATCTCCATAAAGCATTTCAGCTGATGGAAGCATGAAGTGCTCCAAAATCTCCTGATAGCTAGCTGCATTGACCATGCCCTTGATGAAACACAGTGGACCAACACCAGCAGCTGACATGGCACCCCACACCATCACTGACTGTGGGTACTTGACACTGGACTTCAGGCATTTTGGCATTTCCTTCTCCCCAGTCTTCCTCCAGACTCTGGCACCTTGATTTCCGAATGACATGCAAAATTTGCTTTCATCAGAAAAAAGTACTTGGGACCACTTAGCAACAGTCCAGTGCTGCTTCTCTGTAGCCCAGGTCAGGCGCTTCTGCCGCTGTTTATGGTTCAAAAGTGGCTTTACCTGGGGAATGCGGCACCTGTAGCCCATTTCCTGCACACGCCTGTGCACGGTGGCTCTGGATGTTTCCACACCAGACTCAGTCCACTGCTTCCTCAGGTTCCCCAAGGTCTGGAATCGGTCCTTCTCCACAATCTTCCTCAGGGTCCGGTCACCTCTTCTCGTTGTACAGCGTTTTCTGCCACATTGTTTCCTTCCAACAGACTTACCATTGAGGTGCCTTGATACAGCACTCTGGGAACAGCCTATTTGTTGAGAAATTTCTTTCTGGGTCTTACCCTCTTGCTTGAGGGTGTCAATGATGGCCTTCTTGACATCTGTCAGGTCGCTAGTCTTACCCATGATGGGGGTTTTGAGTAATGAACCAGGCAGGGAGTTTTTCAAAGCCTCGGGTATCTTTTGCATATGTTTAGAGTTAATTAGTTGATTCAGAAGATTAGGGTAATAGGTCATTTAGAGAACCTTTTCTTGATATGCTAATTTATTGAGACAGGTTTTTTGGGTTATCAGGAGTTGTATGCCAAAATCATCAGTATTCAAACAATAAAAGACCTGACAAATTTCAGTTGGTGGATAATGAATCTATAATATATGAAAGTTTAATTGTAATCATTACATTATGGTAAATAATGAAATTTAACACTATATGCTAATTTTTTGAGAAGGACCTGTACATTATATAGGTGATACTGCTGTATATAATCACTATACCACCTATATAATGTACTTATAGCAGTATATATCTTAAATAGGTGAGACAGCTACTGATGTGTATATACCTTATATAGGTGACACTGCGGGGGGGTGTATATATCACACCACTGTATACACAGCAGTATCACCTATATAACGTATACACACATCAGTAGCAGTATTGCCCATATAAGATACAGACTGCTATACATACATTATATAGGTGATACTGGCTGCTACTCCTGTATATAATCACAGTATCACCTATATAATGTATATACGGCAGTCTATATACATTATATAGGCAATACTGCTACTGATGTGTATATACGTTATATAGGTGATACTGCTGAGTATATACTGTATCGTTATATAGGCGATACTGGTGTGTGTGTGTGTGTGTGTGTGTATATATATATATATATATATATATATATATATATATATACACACACACGTACATATATACACAGCAGTATCACCTATATATAATGTATATACACACCAGTAGCAGCATTGCCTATATAATCTATATAGACTGCTGTATATACACTATATAGGTGATACTATCATACACAGCAGTAGCAGTATTGCCTATATAATATGTATCCAACATTTGCAGTATCACCTGTATAATGTCGACTACTGCATATACGTTATATAGGTGATACTGCTGTGTACAGTCGCACTATATATCTGTGTGTGTGTGTGTATCTGTGTATATATATATATATATATATATATATATATATACATATATATATATCAGTTTCACCTAAATAATGTGTGTACAGCAGTCACAGTATCACATACAATATATAGGTGATACTACAACTATGCACATCAGTCGCAGTATCAACTATATATTGTATATACAGTAGTTTCAATGTGATATATATTCAGCAGCCTCGGTGTCTCTTATGTGATGTATGCATCATAATATAGTATAATGGTGTCTTAATTATAATATATTGAGAGAGAGGGAGAGATGTTTATATGGTGTAGAGATGTTTATATAGTGTGGTGCTATGTATATAGTGTGGAATTCACACTATATATACACTGCTGCCACATCTCTACACTATATAATATATACACCGCTCTATATTCCTTAACACGATATATAATATGCAGCTGTGTATATAATAGATTGTAGTATACTGTATATACTCGTGTATAAGCCCAGGTTTTCAGCATATTTTTTTTAGTGCTGAAAACGCCCCCCTCGGCTTATACATGAGTCATTGTCACAGAAAGACGGAGGGGGAGCAGCGGGTCATAGAGGTAGGAGCCGGCGGCTGAGGCTAAAGTCTGTGCCGCTGCTAAAGAGAAATTAATATTCACTGCGCTGGCAGTGAATATTCATTTCTCTGAGGGCAGTCTCACACGTCCCGATAATTCCGGTACCAGAGTAATCCGTGTCCGTGTGCCCGTGAGCTCACGTAGGCCATACGTGCGGCACACGTGTGCCGCCCGTGTGGCGAGTGGGTACCACACGGAGCGTGCAGGAGACAGCGCTAAAGTTTAGCGCTGCCCCCTGCATCGTGCTGAAGCTGCGATTCATATCCTCTCTGCAGCAGCGTTTGCTGCAGAGAAGATATGAATAATAGTGTTTAAAATAAAGATCTATGTGTCCGCCGCCCCCCCACCCCCTGTTCGCCCCCCCGCTGGTCAGAAAATACTCACCCGCGTCCCACGTTGGCTGTCGGTGCTTCCTGGCCGGCGCCGCGACTTCCACTGTATGCGGTCACGTGGGGCGGCCGATTACAGTCATGAATATCCCATAGGGGTGGAGCCGACTATTCATGATTTTAAATGAGCGGCCCCACGTGACCGCATACAGTAGAAGCCGCGGGGCAGAGAGGAAGGGGCAGAGAGGAAGGAGCGACAGCCAACGAGGGAAGCGGGTGAGTATTTTCTGACCAGCGGGGGGGCGCACAGGGGGTGGGGGGGCGGCAGACACATAGATCTTTCATTTAAACACTATTATTCATACAGTATCTTCTCTGCAGCAAAGGCTGCTGCAGAGAAGATATGAATCGCGGCTTCAGCACCATGTGGGGGGGGACAGCGCTTACTGTAGCGCTGTCTCCTGCACGCCACAGGGACCGCACACGGAGAACGTCCGTGTGAGGTCCGTGTTTTACACGGACCCATTGACTTTAATGGGTCCGTGTAATACGTGCGCTCCCACGAACACTGACATGTCTCCGTGTTTGGCACACGGAGACACGGTCCGCAAAAAATCAATGACATCTGCACAGATGCATTGATTTTAATGGGTCTACGTGTGTCAGTGCAGCGCCCCAGAGTCCTGGTCGTTGCAGTACTGTGGCTCCGCCACTAAGGGGAGCCATGGTGCGTTCGATGGCACTGAAGGAGTTCCTCCAATCAGGTATCACAGACACCAATATGTTTCACAGCTGGGCCTCCGGGGGGAGCTAAGGGTGCTATTCATTAGGCCACTCCCCACCATAGTGGGTAAACTGGGGGTCAGGCAGGAAGTTAGTAGAGAAAGCTGACTGGATCGAACGAAGCAACACCTAGTGAGAGAGGGTGTTGTGGAGGAAGAGACGGTAGGGTCTCTGCCAGGGGTGGGATCCTGGCAGAGGCTTGGCATTGAAAGAACGTAACGGGACCGTGCCTGCTCAGAATAGCGGCGGTGCCCTAAGAAAGGATTAGAAGCGAGATAGATTGTGCTGAGTGAGAAACGAAATCAAGCAGAAGGAGAATACCAGCAGGGGTTTTGTTGAAAGAGGCAGCACCTTGCTGAGGCGCATTACCGGTGGCCGGAACGCCGAGGGAGTGGAATAATATACAGCTTTAAGCCATACTCCAAACAGCGGCAGGACAGTCAGTCTCAGGCGGGCTGTCTACCACATATCACCTATGAAGTCTTGGGGGGCAATTGCGGGAGAGGGGCGTCTCTAGGGTCCCGGAAGAACTCCAGGCCTACCTGACAAACGGGTGCCGTTCTTACTGTAACATCAGGAAGGGACGGAAGATTAGCAGAAGATCAGTTAATCGAGTTGTGAGGGAACTTAAGAAACAGACACAACAGTTGTGGGGTACTTTCCGTAAGCACAGCAGGGAAGGACTACAACACAAAGCGCTAAGAAGGAAGGCACTGATTTCCACCTGTGAGGAGAACTCTGGAGGTGCCATTGGACCGGCCGGACTTGCGCAGCCTGGTGGACCGGATTCCGGACTGAGGACCGAGAGATCTCCAGTAAAGAGGTAAAGAGACTGCAACCTGGTGTCCTCGTTATTTACCGCGACCTGCACCCCACAACTGCACCGCTACACCACCGTTAACAGCACCTATTTGCAACGGACGTCCCCCACTGACAGACAGGGCCACGGACCGGGTCTAGCCACCGTGACAACCCCAGGACTGAGATCCCAGAGGCCCGGCTCCGGGTACCCCTCGGCCCTGTGGCGGTGTGGGGGCGCTCCACAACTTGGCGTCACGAACAGGATCTACTTAAGCCTGAAGAATCAGGTCATGTGTGCCTAGAGACTGTGATTTGTTGTGCATGAACTGTAGCTTTATTGAGAGACTGTGTGCTACCACTGACCAATAGAAGTTCCCGCCAAAAGCCGCCGCCATCGCTACTTTGGAGAAGAAGGAGGGCGTGCTATGGGAGGAGACTACCAGAATGGCGCGAGAAATGGATACCGCCCTCTGCGCTTCGGGCTGCAAGGAGATGACCTGCCCCAAAGCAGAAGACAACCTCCTGATTTGCAACGGCGGGAAGCAGGAGATGGAGAAGCCCAACCTCGGAGAAATGGCGGAGTCAGGTGCATGCACTGCCACCGACTATCAGGCAGCGATGATGAACAGCAAGTGCCTGAGCGAGGAAGATGCGACTCCGGCTTGCCCCTCTTCACCGGAGCCGGACTTATGTCCCCTGCAGCCGGAGGGCCTGAAACTCCTGGAGCAGATAGCAGAGCTGAGTCCACCAACCCTGACCTTGGAGTCCGTGGAGGAGGAACCACAGCGAGCGGAGCAGCGTTCGGGGGCCGCATCGGAAGAGCCGCGGTCCGAGCAGCAGCCGACTCCAGCGTTCTTGTCGGCGGACCGGATCGACATCGGTGGAACCACATCAGGCGTAGGTACGGAAGACGCCCCTGCTCCCCCTCCCGAGTCCGCTTCCACGACCCACCTCCATCTCAGTAAAGGTCGACCCTTCTCGGCAGGGTTAATGGTGTTATCCCCTGGTGACCTGGGGAGGATGGTGCCACCGCTGTCGACTAGAGTGGGAGAGCCCGTGGATGTGAGTCTAGATGGAGTAGTTCTTCGGTGGGACAGCCCCTGGGTTGGGACAGATGGATCCCAGGAGAACGGGTCCACTCTTGCGGTGCTTACGTGGGAACAATATAGACAGTGCTTGATTCTACAGTGGATAGGCCGGAAAGAGGCCGAGCCGATGGGTCCATCGAAAATACAACAATCCCCTCCGGCATGGGATGACAGAGACGTGATAAGGCGGGGCACTGTGTTGGCCTACCATGCAAGAAGGGGGTGGGGCCTCATACACGAGCCAGGATTGGATACTGACGTTTTTGTTGCGCACTGTAACGTGAGGGCTCCCTGCTGTGGCCGAAGTGGAGAACCATTGCAAAAGGGGGATCAGGTGACCTACAGCCGCCACCAGAACCCGCTCGGGTGGTATGCACGGAATGTTCGGCGGTGTATGTTTGGAGCCGCGACCCTTACCACCTCGGACCTGGTCCCAGGAGCACCCGACCTTGTCACCATCGCGACAGTGCGCCTGGTAGCGGCCACCGAGTTGGCCAGTCGAGTTCATCTGCACGTTCGAACCGCGGACACTGGCACCACAGTGGCCGGGGGGCAGGAGCCCAAGCCACCTGAGCAAGAGTAAACCTCGGAAACCTGAAAATGTAAATAGTTACTGTTTGTTCTTTAAGTTGCTGCTAAACCCGTCCAGGGTAAACTTTAAAAAGGTGACCCCTTTGTTGACCCGGGGTCACTATTGTTGTTTTCTTGAAGTTTTGCACAAAGTTACACAAACTGCGAAATCATGGACTGTGCATGATTTGAACTTTCTTGTAAATAGTTTGCACCTTCTTAAAGGTGCTTCCTACTGGTTTTGTTTAAAGACATTTTGCGAAGATACCATTCCGGAGCCTTTGCATGGACTGGTAGGCTGAGAAGAAGAGCTACCTCAGAAAGACTTGATCTCCTCTTAAAGGGGAGGTTAGAATTGAACTTGAAAGTGATACTGTTTTAGAACAGTAATGTCGAGATAATGCTTTGAAGAAAATGTAACTGTTTTTCATGGAAAAGTTATGTGTGTTTAATTTGTTTAAAATGTGAAACCTAGATAATGTTCTTTGAAGAGAAAGATGCAGAAAGCCCGTAGGGGTAGATGTAGAGTTCCGTTTAACTGAAAGTAAAGAAGTAATAACGAAGGTGAGGATAGAAGGTAAACCCTGCGTCCCCATAGAAAGTTAGTTCGTTACTAAGGACAGAAAGTAGACCCGTAGGGGTTAGTGAGCGAGTCCTTATAGGAGCCAAGCAGAGTGTGCTCCATGCTCTCAAATTGAAAGGAATGTTATGTCTATACTATGTATAGTAGAGAAAGGCAGTAGGCCCTGGCTGAACGGGGCGGTCCTGTAAAAGAAAGGAGAGGCAGTAGGTCTGGTGCCATAGGGACAGGCGGTCCTGCAGGTTCAAAGTAGGAGAATGTGAAGTTACCTTGCCCTGTAATGTGATTATAGGAAGGCCTTTGATAAACTAAGAGTGTATGTTTCTTAAAGGCAATGTTAATTTATTGTTCCAGCATTTGCACTTAGTAGAATACCCGGTTGGGTAATGAGAGTTAATTGTAGCCTGTTGCTATGATATTTGATTATGTTTTGTAACGTTAAAGTGTCCTCACCTCCCATAAAGGGAAGCCTGTTCAAGTATGCTTATTGTTTTGCACTCAACAAATTTGTATGTCTTTTTGCTAACCTGTATTGTTGTTTTCTTCCCAGTCCCGGAGTACTGTGTTTAACCAGGGGGGAGTGCAGCGCCCCAGAGTCCTGGTCGTTGCAGTACTGTGGCTCCGCCACTAAGGGGAGCCATGGTGCGTTCGATGGCACTGAAGGAGTTCCTCCAATCAGGTATCACAGACACCAATATGTTTCACAGCTGGGCCTCCAGGGGGAGCTAAGGGTGCTATTCATTAGGCCACTCCCCACCATAGTGGGTAAACTGGGGGTCAGGCAGGAAGTTAGTAGAGAAAGCTGACTGGATCGAACGAAGCAACACCTAGTGAGAGAGGGTGTTGTGGAGGAAGAGACGGTAGGGTCTCTGCCAGGGGTGGGATCCTGGCAGAGGCTTGGCATTGAAAGAACGTAACGGGACCGTGCCTGCTCAGAATAGCGGCGGTGCCCTAAGAAAGGATTAGAAGCGAGATAGATTGTGCTGAGTGAGAAACGAAATCAAGCAGAAGGAGAATACCAGCAGGGGTTTTGTTGAAAGAGGCAGCACCTTGCTGAGGCGCATTACCGGTGGCCGGAACGCCGAGGGAGTGGAATAATATACAGCTTTAAGCCATACTCCAAACAGCGGCAGGACAGTCAGTCTCAGGCGGGCTGTCTACCACATATCACCTATGAAGTCTTGGGGGGTAATTGCGGGAGAGGGGCGTCTCTAGGGTCCCGGAAGAACTCCAGGCCTACCTGACAAACGGGTGCCGTTCTTACTGTAACATCAGGAAGGGACGGAAGATTAGCAGAAGATCAGTTAATCGAGTTGTGAGGGAACTTAAGAAACAGACACAACAGTTGTGGGGTACTTTCCGTAAGCACAGCAGGGAAGGACTACAACACAAAGCGCTAAGAAGGAAGGCACTGATTTCCACCTGTGAGGAGAACTCTGGAGGTGCCATTGGACCGGCCGGACTTGCGCAGCCTGGTGGACCGGATTCCGGACTGAGGACCGAGAGATCTCCAGTAAAGAGGTAAAGAGACTGCAACCTGGTGTCCTCGTTATTTACCGCGACCTGCACCCCACAACTGCACCGCTACACCACCGTTAACAGCACCTATTTGCAACGGACGTCCCCCACTGACAGACAGGGCCACGGACCGGGTCTAGCCACCGTGACAACCCCAGGACTGAGATCCCAGAGGCCCGGCTCCGGGTACCCCTCGGCCCTGTGGCGGTGTGGGGGCGCTCCATCAGTGTCTCCAGTACGTGAGGAAACTGTCACCTCACCTACTGGAGACACTGACGTGTGAAACCGGCCTCACAGTGTGCACAGCCACAGCCGCCGGCTTCCAGCACACATCCTACTTACCTTCCCTGCGCGCCCTCACTGAATCTCGTTCCGGGGCCAGCAGCTCTTCAGGCCGAGCGATCACGTGTCCTCCGCTCATTAAAGTAATGAGTATTCACCCCTCTCCACTCCCATAGGTGTGGGTAAATATTCATTACCTTAATGAGTGGGGGACATGTGATCACCCAGCCATAGGAGCTGCTGGCACCAGAACGAGATGCTGCGAGGGCATGCAGGGAAGGTAAGTAGGAAGTGTTTTTTTTTTATTTTTTTATAGGAACCATCCATACAAGGACGGGGGTAAGGAGCCATGCATACAAGGACGGGGATAAGGAGCTATGCATACAAGGACGGGGATAAGGAGCTATGCATACAAGGACGGGGATAAGGAGCTATGCATACAAGGACAGGGATAAGGAGCCATGCACACAAGGACAGCGGAGCCATGCAGACAAGGATGGGGATGAGGAGCTATGCATACAAGGACAGGGATAAGGAGCTATGCATACAAAGACAGGGATAAGGAGCCATGCACACAAGGACAGCGGAGCCATGCAGACAAGGATGGGGATGAGGAGCTATGCATACAAGGACAGGGATAAGGAGCTATGCATACAAGGACGGGGATAAGGAGCCATGCACACAAGGACAGGGGAGCCATGCAGACAAGGATGGGGATGAGCAGCTATGCATACAAGGACAGGGATAAGGAGCTATGCATACAAGGACAGGGATAAGGAGCTATGCATACAAGGACAGGGATAAGGAGCCAGGCATACAAGGTCCGGGATGAGGAGCCATGCATACAAGGACGGGAATGAGGAGCCATGCATACAAAGACGGGGATAAGGAGCAATGTATACAAGGACGGGGATAAGGAGCCATGCAAACAAGGACGGGGATAAGGAGACATGCAAACAAGGACAGGGATAAGGAGCCATGCATACAAGGACGGGGATGAGAAGCTATGAATACAAGGACAGGGATAAGGAGCCATGCACACAAGGACGGGGATAAGGAGCCATGCATACAAGGACGGGGATGTGGGGACAATGTATACCCGGCTTATACTCGAGTCAATAAGTTTTTGCAGTTTTTTGTGGCAAAATTAGATGCCTCGGCTTATACTCGGGTTGACTTATACTCGAGTACATACGGTATATTGGGAGCTGTGTATACTTCTACTGTCCTGCATAAATGGTGTAATTCTCAGTATCTATTCTTACTATGTATGTGTGTGTATCTATATATCTATCTATCATTCCAATTAATTGTGAGAAAACTAGCGGACTCTTTATTAGTCCATGTGGCAACGTTTCAGATCCATAACTGAACATTTCTCTGATATGAAAGTGAAATGTTGCCACATGGACTAATAAAGAGTATAAAAAAAATCGGTTCCATTTTCTTCTACAAAAGTGGTACGATTTTCTTCTCACATCCGATGCCATATTCTACTGTGATTCCACCCTAATGAGTACCTGTATTAAGCCCACGTTCACACTATCAGTATTTGGTCAGTATTTTACATCAGTATTTGTAGCCAAAACCAGGAGTGGAACAATCAGAGGGAAAGTATAACAGAAACATATGCTCCACATATCACCCACTCCTGGTTTTGGCTACAAATACGGATAAAAAATACTGACCAAATACTGAACATGTGGCCTTATTCTGTATATATACACTGCACAGTACCACTTCTCCTGTCCTGTATATATACACTGCACAGCACCACTCCTCCTGTCCTGTATATATACACTGCACAGTACCACTCCTCCTGTATATATACACTGCACAGCACCACTCCTCCTGTCCTGTATATATACAGTGCACAGTACCACTCCTCCTGTATATATACACTGCACAGTACCACTCCTTCTGTACTGTATATATCCACTGCACAGTACCACTCCTCCTGTATATATACACTGCACAGTACCACTCCTCCTGTATATATACACTGCACAGTACCACTCCTCCTGTCCTGTATATATCCACTGCACAGTACCACTCCTTCTGTCCTGTATATATACACTGTACAGTACCACCTCTCCTGTCCTGTATATATACACTGCACAGTACCACTCCTCCTGTCCTGTATATATACACTGCACAGTACCACCTCTTCTGTCCTGTATATATACACTGCATGGTGCCATTTCTCCTGTTCAGTTGTCAGAGAGGCGACATTGGTCTTTGGGAAGGTCAATACTGGTTTATTATTTTCAGTTTTTTTATAGGAAAATTTTAAAAAATATTGGAAAATCCATTTAAATGGATTATCCCAAGTAATCTCCTATGCCGAGATCTTGGAATCGCCGGGGTCCAACCGCTGAGACCCCCATGATCCCGAGAGCTGGAGCTCTAAAGAGCACCATGTAAATGGACCTGTGGTCGATCATGCGCACTTCGGCGCCATTCACATGTGGCTCTTCAAATAACTCCTTTAAGAGGATTGTTGAAGGGCAGAACAAAGTATAGCAAAATTCACTGATTGGGGGTGGGGAGTGTTTGAGTATGTGGACTGGTGGGGTTTTTTGTGGCAGGGCTGCTTTTTTGTCCCTGTCCGGCCCTGTGTGTGTGTGATTATACAGTGGGGCTGTGTGTGTGACTATACAGTGGGGCCAGGGGTGGGATTCAAATTTTTAACAACAGGTCCTCTAAGTCGCGGCGGCCGGAATTTTGGCCACGCCCATTTTCAATAACCCCGCCCATACGAATAAGCCACGCCCAGTGGCACGATTCATATTTTTGGAAGCATGCGAGCAGGTCTGAGAGTGCTGGAGCACATACCTGCGCTCCTGTTACAGAGCCCGCCCCGACCGCAGGTGTCCTAAACGGGACTCAGAGAGGCAGCGCGATGCTGCCTCTTTGAGTCCCGTTCAGGACACTTGCGGTCGACTCCGGGCTTTGAACAGGAGCGCAGGTATGCGCTCCCTCCAGCACTCTCAGACCCGCTCGCAGGGCAGGTTTGACAGCCGCTTTGCTGCGATTATACGCACCGTATAATCGCAGCAAAATCGTCCGTGTGCGCCTGCCCTTAGGTAAACCTGCATTCGCAGGGGGTTGGACCCAATGGCCCTTGAGGTCCCTTCCAACTCTACAATTTTATAATTCTAAGAATGCTAGCACCAAAGAACAGGGCGCTGATACTGTATATGGGAGAGGGGTGTTATACGGGTTGTGTACTACAGCTCTGCATTTCTCTATACATTATTCAAGGACCAAACAAACCTTGAGGAGTCTTCCATGATGTCAACGTGGCATCCACTGTGTTTCTAGCCAGCAGCTTCAGCTGGTAGCTAAAAATAAGAGAGAAAGTGTTAGGGGCACTGTGATGTCTATATGAACACGATCGTGTCATATACACATCAGCTTCTCCCTCCTATATAGTCCATGACTGGCTGCCACATCCAACAGGGCCCAGGGAAGGCTAGAGGGCTGCAGGGCAAAGGAGGAGGCTAGTGGGGACTGGGTGCTGCAGGGCCCAGGAGGGAGTCTACAGAGTCCAGCGGGAGGCTAGTGGGACTGGGGGCTGCAGGGCCCAGGGGGGAGGCTACAGAGTCCAGCGGGAGGCTAGTGGGACTGGGGGCTGCAGGGCCCAGGGGGAGGCTAGTGGGGACTTGGGGCTGCAGGGCCCAGGGGGAGGCTAGAGGGCTGCAGGGCCCAGGGGGAGGCTGGTGGGGACTTGGGGCTGCAGGGCCCAGGGGGAGGCTACAGGGCTGCAGGGCCCAGGGGGAGGCTAGTGGGGACTTGGGGCTGCAGGGCCCAGGGGGAGGCTAGAGGGCTGCAGGGCCCAGGGGGAGGCTGGTGGGGACTTGGGGCTGCAGGGCCCAGGGGGAGGCTACAGGGCTGCAGGGCCCAGGGGGAGGCTAGTGGGGACTTGGGGCTGCAGGGCCCAGGGGGAGGCTAGAGAGCTGCAGGGCCCAGGGGGAGGCTGGTGGGGACTTGGGGCTGCAGGGCCCAGGGGGAGGCTACAGGGCTGCAGGGCCCAGGGGGAGGCTAGTGGGGACTTGGGGCTGCAGGGCCCAGGGGGAGGCTAGAGGGCTGCAGGGCCCAGGGGGAGGCTGGTGGGGACTTGGGGCTGCAGGGCCCAGGGGGAGGCTACAGGGCTGCAGGGCCCAGGGGGAGGCTAGTGGGGACTTGGGGCTGCAGGGCCCAGGGGGAGGCTAGAGGGCTGCAGGGCCCAGGGGGAGGCTGGTGGGGACTTGGGGCTGCAGGGCCCAGGGGGAGGCTACAGGGCGCCCCCCCCTCTATAATACTATCTACAAGGCACAAATACCGCCACACCATGACCAGATGACATATTACCACCACAGTGATCGAATAATATCAAATACAAGGAACAAATACCAAAACATCATGACCAGACCACATATTACCACCACATAGTGACTGAATACTATAGTACTGATCAATAATAAAAAAAAACCCACAATACTATCACCATAAGTGCCATTATACACAGGAGATCTGTACTTAGTATGCAGTGTCTGTGTACAGGTAATCCAGTGATCACCAGTGACATTATACACAGGAGCTCTGTATATAGTGTATGGGTAATACAGTGATCACCAGTGACATTATACACAGGACCTCTGTATATAGTATACAGTGTATAGTGTCAGTGTATAGGTAACACACTGACTCACCAGTGACGTCTCTAAGTGAAGTCCTTCATCTTTCATCCCGCACAGACCGCCATCACTTCATCCAGCCAGGACTCGTCTCTGCAGGAAATAACACAGTTATCTCGAGTTCCACTTGCAGAACACATTACTTAATTTTCCCAACTTTTACATTACACCACACGAAGAAGGCGACATAGTGTCACTGTACACAGTAATAGGACCGCCCCTCCATTTAAAACAGTGTACTCAAAAAATAAAATAAATACATCACTGCAGTAATAATATCCCTTAATTAGCCCCCTATGGTAATAATATTCGCCATCCTAGCCCCTGTGTGTCTCATTCCTGGCGTCAGCCATATGTTCTCCCATCCTGCCCTAATGAGTATCCATCCTGCCCCATATGATCTTCCCATCCTGCCCCATCTGTCTCCATCGTATCCATCCTGCCCCATGATCCTGCCCCATCTGTCTCCAATCCTGCCTCCAGTGTCTCCAGTCATGCCGCCATGTCTGTCATCCTGCCCCCTGTGTCTCCAATCATGCCCCGTTTCTCCATTCTGCCCCTGTGTCCAGCAATCTGCCCCTGTGTCCAGCTTTCTACCCCCGTGTCCAGCTTTCTGCCCCCCTGTGTCCAGCTTTCTGCCCCCCTGTGTCCAGCTTTCTGCCCCCCTGTGTCCAGCTTTCTGCCCCCCTGTGTCCAGCTTTCTGCCCCAGTGTCCAGCTTTCTGCCCCCGTGTCCAGCTTTCAGCCCCAGCGTCCAGCTTTCAGCCCCAGCGTCCAGCGTTCTGCCCCAGCGTCCAGCGTCCAGCGTTCTGCCCCAGCGTCCAGCTTTCTGACCCCCTGTTTCCAGCTTTCTGCCCCCCTGTGTCCAGCTTTCTGCCCTGGGCCCCCCCGATCGCCGCTCTCAATAAAAAAAAAAAAAAAAAAAAAAAAAGTTCTGCTTACCTGACCGCGATCCTGCTCTCTCTGGTTATCGGTGGGGGCGGCCATCTTCCTGAGGCCGTGCGTGCACAGGTGGAGTGCTCTGCTGACCGGGGCTTCAGGAAAATGGCCGCGGGATGCCGCGCATGCGCAGATGGAGATCGCGGCGGCCATTTTTCTGAAGCCGAGATGCGAACAGGTAAATTCTGCGCCGCCGGCGACCTGCCCCCCGTATTGTGCCGCCCCCCGCATTGTGCCGCCCGGGGCGGCCCGCCCCCCCCGCTTCCTACGCCACTGCCAGTGGTAACCATTTTGAAAATTTCTATCTGCCAGCGTTCCGGTAATTGAAAATGGCATTTTCAATTACCGGAACGCTGGCAGATAGAAATTTTAGTAAACGGCTGCCCCGTACCGGGTCGTACCGGCTGAATCCCACCCCTGAGTGGGGCTGTGCGTGAGAGTGATTATACAGTGGGGCTGTGCGTGTGTGATTATACAGTGGGGCTGTGCGTGTATATGTCACTATACAGTGGGGCTGTGTGTATATGTCACTATACAGTGGGGCTGTGCGTGTGTGTCACTATACAGTGGGGCTGTGCGTGTATGTCACTATACAGTGGGGCTGTGCGTGTATGTCACTATACAGTGGGGCTGTGCGTGTCAATTTTACAGTGGGACTGTGCGTGTGTGTGTCATATTATATATTGCAGTCACAAGACCACTTGTTCCCGGCGCAGGCACCGGAGAATCCTCACAGCGCACAGTGCGCACGATATGAGGATTCACACATAGTGACTAGACATGTAGCTTAAGATCCGACAACCCCTTTAAGGATGGGCCGCTACTCATGGGCCACTGCTGTGTGCTTGCCCCCCAGGCTAAAATTTGCCAGCCAGCCCCTGTCCAAGGATCTGAAGCAGAAGGTGGTTAGGATAATAAGTCCATGTCTTCCAGGAGCAAGGTGACAGGTAAACTGCAGACTTGATTCTGAAGCACTGATTAAACAGCTGATGCTGCTTTTAAAGGGCAAGTGGCAGAGAACAGGGCGGAAGCATTGAAACTGAGAACTCCATGCTGGTTAAGGGCAAAGTAGATACAGCAGAACAGAAAGCAAAATGGCCGACAGGAAAAACTAGGTTCTACTAAAAATAACAGCAGATATAGCAAATTGTCTAAAACCTTACAGCATGGTTGCCATTTACCAGGAGACACACCTTGCGATAATACAGCCCCCACTCCCACCTCGGATGCATCCACCTCCACAATGAATGCCTGAGTGACATCAGGCTGAATAAGAATCGGCGCAGAAGCAAAACACCCTTTCAAAGTGTCAAATGCCTCCCTGCCAGGACTGGACCACTTGGAGAAGTCCGTCCCCTTTTTAGTCATATCAGTGAGCGGTTTAGCTACTACTGAAAAGTTTTTTATGAACTTACGGTAGTAGTTGGCAAAACCCAAAAACCTTTGTAAGGCCTTCAAATCCTCAGGACGATCCCATTCCAATACCGCCCGGACTTTCGCCGGATCGATGCGAAAACCGGTGGCAGATAATACATATCCAAGGAAAGGGATCTCCTCAACCGAGAACATGCACTTTTCAGGTTTGACATACAATTTATTGTCACGAAGTATCTGTAGGACTTGTCTGACATGTTGCTGGTGTGACTCAAGGTCAGGTGAGTACACAAGAATGTCATCCAGGTAGATAACAACAAACCTGCCTACAAGGTGACTAAAGATGTCATTAATAAAGTGCTGGAAGACTGCGGGCGCGTTCGTCAACCCAAAAGGCATCACTAGATTCTCGTAGTGTCCTTCTGGCGTATTGAATGCAGTCTTCCACTCATCACCCTCCTTAATGCGGATGAGATTGTACGCCCCCCTGAGGTCCATTTTAGAGAACCATTTTGCCCCAACAATTTGATTAAAAAGGTCAGGTATAAGAAGTAGCGGATACGGATCACGGACCGTGATAGCATTAAGTTCCCGGAAATCCAGGCAAGGACGTAACCCGCCATCCTTCTTCTTTACGAAAAAGGACCCTGCAGCAAGGGGAGAAGAAGAAGGTCGGATATGACCCTTAGCCAGACTTTCTGTAATATAGTCCTTCATGGCCTGCCTTTCTGGACCTGAGATGTTATAGAGTCTGCTCTTGGGCAGCTTGGCACCAGGAACCAGATTGATGGCACAATCATAAGGACGATGTGGGGGAAGCTCTTGGCTCCCCTGCTCAGAAAACACATCCACGAAGTCTGACAGGTAATGGGGCACAGACTGGGTATCCACCCTTGCCAACCGGGTACCCAAACAGTGCCCTTGACAGTATGTACTCCACTTTACCACTTCCTGTGTCTGCCAATCAATTACTGGATTGTGCAGAGCGAGCCAAGGAAGTCCCAGTACCACAGGGGAGGACAGGCCCTCAAGCACATAACATTTTAACATATCAGAGTGTATGGCCCCTACCTGTAGCCGTAAGTCATGGACTACCTGCGTGAAGTGCCCCTGTCTTAAAGGACCGGAATCGATAGCTATTATGGGTATAGGTCTGGACAAGGTTTGTGAGACAAGGTCTTGGTCCCGGACGAACCCTGCGTCGACCAAATTAAACCCCGCCTCACTGTCCAAGAAGGCGGACACGTCAACCTTATTTTCACCCACATATAAAATAGCTGGAAGGAAAAAAAGAGTCTTTCCCACAGAGGTTATGAGTACATCCGAGTTGCCTATCTCCCCGCAACCCGGGCTCTCTAGTTTTCCGGCGGTTGTTTAAACGGGTAGGACATGTGCCCACAAAATGACCTTTCTTGCCACAACAAAAGCACACTCCCCCCTTACACCGAATTAATGCAAGTTTGCTAGGTTGGGACGCTGCACCCACTTGCATGGGTTCCACAGTAGAATCAGTACTGGTCACGCTCAAACTAGGACCTCCTGCCCCCTGAGGTGTCACCCTATGCCTTTGGCGAAGACAGCGATCAACCCGGATCGCCAGAGACATGGCTGCCTCAAGGGAATCTGGAGTCTCAGAGAGCTAAAGCATCCCTTACTCTTACAGAGAGACCCTCGCAGAACTGACTACGGAGGGCCGGGTCATTGCACCTAGTGTCAGTGGCCCACCGCCGGAACTCGGAGCAGTATTCCTCCGCTAGACGGTTTCCTTGCAGAAGTTGGCGCAGAGATGACTCAGCCAAGGAGACACGATCAGGGTCATCATACACTAAGCCCAAAGCCTGGAAGAAGCCCTCTACTGACTGAAGTGACTGTGAGTCAGATGGAAAAGAAAATGCCCATGCTTGCGGGTCCCCCTGTAGGAGCGAGATAACAATCCCCACCCGTTGCTCCTCCGTACCAGAGGATACCGGACGTAGCCGGAAATAAAGTTTGCAGGCCTCCCGGAACACAACAAACTTGTCCCGCCCTCCGGAGAACCTGTCTGGCAGCGCGACCTTGGGCTCCACAATGGTTTGTTTGGAAAGCGAGAACCCCACACCAGATGTAACAGAGTGCTGTGAAACCACCGTGCGTAAAGTTGCCACCTCCAGACTGAGCTGCTGCAACTGCCCTGTCAGCGCTGTAATAGGATCCATAAGGGATCAGAAAATGCTTTCGGGTCTAAGATAATGTCACGATTGGACTGGCGAGTAAACTGGGACCAGGGGCACCTTTCCTGGCCCTAGCTCTATGGGGCGCCCTAACTCGCCCTGTTCCCCGGGATACCTCAGATGGTGAGGATGCCGGGGCCTCCGCCCTTGCCCTGTCTCCTGACTGCCGCCCTGCGTCTGTTCCCCTCCCCACCTGGGGAAGAGAGGCGCTACCGTGTACAACAGTACACCAACCCGACAAACAGGGGAACGAAGACAAGGGTAAAAAGAAAACTCCACTCACACAAAATATGCTCTCACAAATAACAGAGGTAACCCCCAGGGTGTGAAGGACGGGGAGAGTAAATAAGGCAGGTAAGATGAGGAATTTTCCAAGCATACAAACCATACAACTGTCGCACAATAAATTCCTCCAGCTCTCCAAACACCAGCTCCTCACTACTCCAGGTCTATCAAGCAAGTGCTATCTCAGACAAAGGTCTGACCAGAAGGCCTAGCTTTTATAGGAGAGAGGAGTGGCTAACCGAGCACAGCTGAAAGCAGGAATTTCCACATGGCCTATTAACCCCTGTCCTGCTGAAAGAAAACAAAACATCATTAATACACAGGAGAAGTGCTTCTTCTCAGAGATGAAGCAGAAGCCATCAGACGCCGTGGTCTTCTGGTACTGCTCTGTCGCGGTAACTCCGTGACAGATATTAGAAGAGAAGTGTATTGCAGAGGGTGAGAAACAAAGTCATAGCAAAAAGGAGAGGAAACCAGAAGGAGTTCTGCCCTGTAAAAGGCTGCCTCCTACTGAGGCGCAGGAATCCGGTAGCCAGAACACCGAGGGAGTAAGGATCTCTACGCTTTACTTCAGAGACTGGCAGGACAGCTAGTTCCATGTTGGCTGCCCGACCTTATACCAGGAGGCACGGTGGCAACTTGTGGGGGCCGGGGCGTGATAGAGTCCCTGTAAAAAGCCTCAGGCCATCAGTCATACGGGTTTGTCCTATCCTATCTATCAGGGGGACAGAGAGAAAGAGACATAACATCTACAATAGTTGTGAGAACCTTACCGAGAAGCTCAGCAGGGAGGTACTACAGCACCCAGGCGCTAGAGGAAGTCTACTGATTTCCCCCTGGATAAGGGGACTCTGGATTTGCCTTCAGACCGGCTGGACTCTGCCTACCCTGTGGTCGGTACCCTGGACTGTGGACGCTGAAGCCTTCAGTAAAGGTAAAGAGACTGCAACCTTGTTTCCTCATTCTTTACTGCGCCTCACACCATCCACCATCTACACTCTGGGAAGCCCTGGGGATACACTTCACCTGTGGGAAGGTATACCATCTAGCTGCCATAACATCACCCCAGCGGACCCCTAAGCAGCGTCGGTCACCCTGACCGAATACCACAGGTGGCGTCACGAACACTATCCCTTTAAAGACCTTTCCCCCATTTGCAACGAACGTCCCCTAGGGCCACGGACCGGGTCAGCCACCGTGACATCCCCCGCCGAGAACCGAAGGACCCGGTACCGAGTACCCTGCTGCCCTACTGGGGGCGCTCCACATCTTGCTGGAGATCCCGGAGGTGCAGGGGAGATGACAGCTCCTCTGTTACTGTGCCATTG
Organism: Ranitomeya variabilis; assembly: GCF_051348905.1. Classification (NCBI taxonomy): domain Eukaryota; kingdom Metazoa; phylum Chordata; class Amphibia; order Anura; family Dendrobatidae; genus Ranitomeya; species Ranitomeya variabilis. Next base: position 449,285,493 of record NC_135233.1, read on the forward strand.
GTGCGGCTCACAGCAATTGCATTTGCATCTGATAGAGGTATGTGCAATTGAGAGCAGGGAAGGAGCGACAGCTGTGTCGCAGGACAGAGAGGGCTGAGCGGTCAGTGACTGACATCGCTTACCTCAGAGGCTGCGCCCCACTCAGGTAGGCAGGAGGTAGCGCCGTAGGCAGGTGCCTACCCTGCTTACCCCTCGTCCCAACCCTGCAGATGAGTGTACCCTGAGGCTGGAATCACACTGGCGTATGGCATTGGATGTGAAAACTTCACATGAGATATGCTAATGACTTCAGCTCTACTGCGAGCATGATCCGAGAGTCAGTGCTCTGTGCTCCGATCCTCTGTCATGATAGAATGGCAGCACAACTGTGGAGGAGACAGAGAAAGTAATTTCTCCATCTCCTCCATGGCCTGACTCAGCGTATATCGCGCTGCACACGGCTGACATCCCAGTGCAGTCCTATGTTTCACTCGCACTCATAGACTTGTATGGGTGTAAGCCGAAGTTTACTGTGAGTAGCAGCGTGCTGCAGAATCAGGATTAGAAAATAATCGCAAAAATATATGTATTGAAAAATATGATCCGGAATAGCAGTGCTTTGGACACAGCTCACCTGTGTTCTAGGTTACAAGCACAGTGGATGCGATTTCTATAAATCCCATACCCACTGTGCTTCTATTTAATGCTGTGTAAACTCACCCACGGTGTGGGTTTACGAGCCGCAGCATGTCAATTATCCACTGTGTAGTCTCACCCCTAGCCAGTCATTAGATGCCGTAAATCTGCATGGTTCACTGAACACATGTGGATTTAACTACGTGATTAGAATGTAGCGTTTTGGATGCAGCACAAATACGCCGAGTCTGAAACGCTGCTATTACCTGATCATGAGCACATTGCCTAAGAACCACAGTCAGGCCTTACTCCCATTAGTGTTTAAGAAATTGCTCCAATATTGATCCAGAAAAGTTGGACGAATGCCATGCGGGGACAATGTGGTAGAAATAATAAGTAAATCATTTAGATATACAAAGTGCCAATGTGCCGTAAACAGTCCTTGCACAAAACAAAGTGCCATATAATCACTTGCAAAAGAACACATACCCAGGTGTGGAACCAGTGCAGCCCGACGCGCGTTTCGCCTTGGCTGTGACGAGGGAGAGAAAGCCAAGGCGAAACGCGCGTCGGGCTGCGCTGGTTCCACACCTGGGTATGTGTTCTTTTTGCAAGTGATTATATGGCACTTTGTATATCTAAATGATTTACTTATTATTTCTACTTTCTTCCACATTGGATAATATTTGATTACTTTTGTCCCCAGTACCTGATCACTTGATCACTATCACTGTTACCTATGTATCTTTACCTTATTATGGTTTACTATGCACTTGGAAGAATTGTAATTTTAAAGGGAGTTTCTATATCCTTTATCATTTAGTATAATATCTTGCCTGCGCTACAAGTGATCATGGAATAATTAATTGTTATTAGATAATTATTATTGGACAGTGACATATATAACTTTTTTTAAATATCTTTTTTGTATTTATTCATGACCTTGCCGTTTTTGCAATTCTGACCAGTGTCCCTTTATGAGGTAATAACTCAGGAACGCTTCAACGGATCCTAGCGATTCTGAGATTGTTTTTTCGTGACATATTGGGCTTCATGTTAGTGGTAAATTTAGGTCGATAATTTCTGAGTTTATTTGTGAAAAAATCGGAAATTTGGCAAAAATTTTGAAAATTTCGCAATTTTCACATTTTGAATTTTTATTCTGTTAAACCAGAGAGTTATGTGACACAAAATAGTTAATAAATAACATTTCCCACATGTCTACTTTACATCAGCACAATTTTGGAAACAAATTTTTTTTTTGCTAGGAAGTTATAAGGGTTAAAATTTGACCAGTGATTTCTCATTTTTACAACAAAATTTACAAAACCATTTTTTTTAGGGACCACCTCACATTTGAAGTCAGTTTGAGGGTTCTATATGGCTGAAAATACCCAAAAGTGACACCATTCTAAAAACTGCACCCCTCAAGGTGCTCAAAACCACATTCAAGAAGTTTATTAACCCTTCAGGTGTTTCACAGCAGCAGAAGCAACATGGAAGTAAAAAATGAACATTTAACTTTTTAGTCACAAAAATGATATTTTAGCGAAAATTTTTTTATTTTCCCAAGGGTAAAAGGAGAAACTGGACCACGAACGTTGTTGTCCAATTTGTCCTGAGTACGCTGATACCTCATATGTGGGGGTAAACCACTGTTTGGGCGCACGGCAGGGCTCGGAAGGGAAGGAGCGCCATTTGACTTTTTCAATGAAAAATTGGCTCCAATCTTTAGCGGACACCATGTCGCGTTTGGAGAGCCCCCGTGTGCCTAAACATTGGAGCTCCCCCACAAGTGACCCCATTTTGGAAACTAGACCCCCCAAGGAACTTATCTAGAAGCATAGTGAGCACTTTAAACCCCCAGGTGCTTCACAAATTGATCCGTAAAAATGAAAAAGTACTTTTTTTTCACAAAAAAATTATTTTAGCCTCAATTTTTTCATTTTCACATGGGCAACAGGATAAAATGGATCCTAAAATTTGTTGGGCAATTTCTCCTGAGTATGCCGATACCTCATATGTGGGGGTAAACCACTGTTTGGGTGCACGGCAAGGCTCGGAAGGGGAGGCGTGCCATTTGACTTTTTGAATGGAAAATTAGCTCCAATCGTTAGCGGACACCATGTCGCGTTTGGAGAGCCCCTGTGTGCCTAAACATTGGAGCTCCCCTACAAGTGACCCCATTTTGGAAACTAGACCCCCCAAGGAACTTATCTAGATGCATAGTGAGCACTTATAACCCCCAGGTGCTTCACAGAAGTTTATAACGCAGAGCCATGAAAATAAAAAAATAATTTTTCTTTCCTCAAAAATGATTTTTAGCCCAGAATTTTTTATTTTCCCAAGGGTAATAGGAGAAATTGGACCCCAAATGTTGTTGTCCAGTTTGTCCTGAGTACGATGATACCCCATATGTGGGGGTAAACCACTGTTTGGGCGCACGGCAGGGCTCGGAAGGGAAGGCACGCCATTTGGCTTTTTGAATGGAAAATTAGCTCCAATCATTAGCGGACACCATGTCGCGTTTGGAGAGCCCCTGTGTGCCTAAACATTGGAGCTCCCGCACAAGTGACCCCATTTTGGAAACTAGACCTCCCAAGGAACTAATCTAGATGTGTGGTGAGCACTTTGAACCCCCAAGTGCTTCACAGAAGTTTATAACGCAGAGCCATGAAAATAAAAAATAATTTTTCTTTTCTCAAAAATGATTTTTTAGCCCACAATTTTTTATTTTCCCAAGGGTAATAGGAGAAATTGGACCCCAAAAGTTGTTTTCCAGTTTCTCCTGAGTACGATGATACCCCATATGTGGGGGTAAACCACTGTTTTGGCACACGTCGGGGTTCGGAAGGGAAGTAGTGACGTTTTGAAATGCAGACTTTGATGGAATGCTCTGCGGGCATCAGGTTGTGTTTGCAGAGCCCCTGATGTGCCTAAACAGTAGGAACTCCCCACAAGTGACTCCATTTTGGAAACTAGACCCCCAAGGGAACTTATCTAGATGTGTGGTGAGCACTTTGAACCCCCAAGTGCTTCACAGAAGTTTATAACGCAGAGCCGTGAAAATAATAAATGTGTTTCCTTTCCTCAAAAATATTTTTTTAGCCCAGAATTTTTTATTTTTGCAAGAGTAACAGGAGAAATTGGACCCCAAAAGTTGTTGTCCAGTTTCTCCTGAGTACACTGATACCCCATATGTGGGGGTAAACCACTGTTTGGGTACATGCCGGGGCTCGGAAGGGAAGTAGTGACGTTTTGGAATGCAGACTTTGATGGAATGGTCTGCGGGCATCATGTTACGTTTGCAGAGCCCCTGATATGCCTAAACAGTAGAAACCCCCCACAAGTGACCCCATTTTGGAAACTAGACCCCCAAGGAACTTATCTAGATGTGTGGTGAGCACGTTCAACCCCCAAGTGCTTCACAGAAGTTTACAACGCAGAGCCGTGAAAATAAAAAATCATTTTTCTTTCCTCAAAAAAGATGTTTTAGCAAGCAATTTTTTATTTTCACAAGGGTAACAGGAGAATTTGGACCCCAATATTTGTTGCCCAGTTTGTTGTGAGTACGCTGATACCCCATATGTGGGGGTAAACCACTGTTTGGGCACACGTCAGGGCTCGGAAGGGAAGTAGTGACATTTGAAATGCAGACTTTGATGGAATGGTCTGCGGGCGTCACATTGCATTTGCAGAGCCCCTGATGTGCCTAAACAGTAGAAACACCCCACAAGTGACCCCATTTTGGAAACTAGACCCCCGAAGGAACTTATCTAGATGTGTGGTGAGCACTTTCAACCCCCAAGTGCTTCACAGAAGTTTATAACGCGGAGCCGTGAAAATAAAAAATAATTGTTCTTTCCTCAAAAATTATGTTTTAGCAAGTAATTTTTTATTTTTGCAAGGGTAACAGGAGAAATTGGACCCCAACAGTTGTTGCCCAGTTTGTCCTGAGTACGCTGGTACCCCAAATGTGGGGGTAAACCACTGTTTGGGCGAACGTCGGGGCTTGGAAGGGCGGGAGCACCATTTGACTTTTTGAACGCAAGATTGGCTGGAATCAATGGTGGCGCCATGTTGCGTTTGGAGACCCCTGATGTGCCTAAACAGTGGAAACCCCTCAATTCTAACTTCAACACTAACCCCAACACACCCCTAATCCTAATCCCAACTGTAGCCATAACCCTAATCACAACCCTAACCCCAACACACCCCTAACCACAACCCTAACCGCAACACAACCGTAACCCTAATTCCAACCCTAATCCTAACCCTAATCCCAACAGTAACCCTAATCCCAACCCTAACCACAACTGTAACCCCAACACACCCCTAACCCTATCCGTAACCCTAACCACAAGCCTATTCTTAACCCTATTTCCAACCCTAGCCCTAATTCCAACCCTAACCCTAAGGGTATGTGCCCACGTTGCGGATTCGTGTGAGATTTTTCCGCACGATTTTTGAAAAATCTGCAGGTAAAAGGCACTGCGTTTTGCCTGCGGATTTACAGCAGATTTCCAGTGTTTTTTTGTGCGGATTTCACCTGCGGATTCCTATTGAGGAACAGGTGTAAAACGCTGCGGAATCCGCACAAAGAATTGACATGCTGCGGAAAATACAATGCAGCGTTTCTGCACGGAATTTTCCGCACCATGGGCACAGCAGATTTGGTTTTCCTTAGGTGTACATGGTACTGTAAACCTGATGGAAAACTGCTTCGAATTCGCAGCGGCCAATCCGCTGCGGATCCGCGGCCAATCCGCTGCCAATCCGCTGTGGATCCGCGGCCAATCCGCTGTGGATCCGCGGCCGATCCGCTGCGGATCCGCGGCCGATCCGCGGCCGATCCGCTGCCGATCCGCTGCGGATCCGCGGCCGATCCGCTGCGGATCCGCTGCGGATCCGCGGCCGATCCGCTCTGTGTGCACATGCCATAACCCTACCCCTAACCCTAACCCTACCCGTAACCCTAACCCTACCCCTAACCCTACCCCTAGTTCTAACCCTAACCCTAGTGGAAAAAGAAAAAAAAATATTTTCTTTATTTTATTATTGTCCCTACCTATGGGGGTGATAAAGGGGGGGTTTATTTATTATTTTTTTATTTTGATCGCTGTGGTAGAACCTACCACAGCGATCAAAATGTACCTGTAACGAATCTGCCAGCCTGCAGATTCGGCGGGCGTACTGAGCATGCGCCTGCCATCTTGGAAGATGGCGGCGCCCAGGGAGAAGACGGACCGACTTCGGGAGGATCGGTAAGTATGAGGGGGTGGTGGGGGGGTGGATCGGAGCACAGGGGGGGGATCGGAGGACGGGGGGAGCGGACAGGAGCACGGGGGAGCGGGCAGGAGGACGGGGGAGCGAACAGGAGGACGGAGAGGACCGGGCCACATAACGGACGACTGGGGAGGAGATCGGGGGCGGTGGGGGGGGCCAGTACATGATTTCCAGCCATGGCAGATGCTATTGCAGCATCGGCCATGGCTGGATTGCAATATTTCACCATTTTCATAGGTGAAATATTGCAAATTGCTCTGATTGGCTGTTGCACTTTCAACAGCCAATCAGAGCGATCGTAGCCACGTGGGGGCAAAGCCACCCCCCCTAGGCTGAAGTACAACTCCCCCTCTCCCTGCAGATCGGGTAAAATAGGAATTAACCCTTTCACCCGATCTGCAGGGATGCGATCATTCCATGACGCCGCATAGGCGTCATGGGTCGGGAAGGGGTTAATTGTCACTGTTCCAATTTTACTTGCTATTTTTTTATATTGTTGATTCATTCTATGTTATTTATTATGTGTATTTATACCCCCGTGTTGATTTCAGCATTTTTTGCCACATAGTGGCCTTTTCCTTATGTCTAAGAATATTATGTGATGATTTTATGCAATAATAAAAAATATATATTCTTCAAGAAGTGAAGTGTGTATCATATGTTTAGGTTTATAGTGATTGGTGGATACACATTAGCTCTGATTATATTGTTTATATGATACCTGTCCGATATATGCGGCCTCTCGCAGCAAGACTCTTTGTAGAGTCAAAAGTAAGAAAAAGTCGAATTCTAGAGATGTTTTAGAGGTGAAGGTGACACGAGCGAGCGAGTGATCGAATGTGGGGGAACTTTTCTATGAAGTCATTATAGTTATATGAAACATTTCATTTGTTACAATTGTATCCAAATCTATCCTTACTTATACAGAAATAATATTAAACATTTTAGTTTTCTGGAATAACAAAACAAAATGTGTTTCATTTAATTTTGAATACAAAAATGGAAAAAAACAGTAGTAAAATATATTAAAATGTGTATTAAAAATCTAATGGTGTACAGACCTGCTCCAGAAGACGTCAGTGAGGGATTGCTGCAGAGTGGAAGGAGCTTGGCAAAGTGTCCTGGTAGATGGGTTATGGGCTCGTCAAGGTCACGGCGGGCTGCCGAGTAATCATGAGACGTACGCCATTAATTTAGGGTTCTCTGAAATGTCATTAGATACTCGTCCGGCACTGAGATATCCCCTGCTGACCCATGTGTGACATACACAATGCCAGCATAATCTACAGATACAATCAGTGTATCTAACTCTCTCGGGTCATATCATCTGCTGAAGTGATGTATCTAAGCCTACATTGTGTTATACGGTTTGCTACACTGCTATTTGTAAGCTCATCATGTTAGATATTGTGCTGATGTTTCTAATCATTCCTGTGGGATGCGGCCCGCTGAGCTGATGTATCTAAGCCTATTATGTGATATGTTTGCTAAAGTGATACATGAGTCAATTATTTTTGATACTATCTGCTGTATCTAATCCTTTACTGTGTGATACTGTCTGCTAAGCTGATCTATCCAAGCCTATCATGTGTTATACTGCCTGCTCAGCTTCATATCTAAACCGAACATGTATAATACTTTCTACTGAGCCACTGTATCTAAGCCTTTTGTGTTATACTGTTTGCAGAGTGGATGTATCCAAGCATATAGTGTGCCAAATGAGTTGTTATATCTAAGAGTATAATTTGTGATACTTTTTACTGAACTGATGTTTATAAACTTATCATGATCGTGATACTGTCTACTAACTTGCTTGTAGCTAATACTTCCTGGTGAGTCACACTGTATCTAAACCAATCATTTGTGATACTCTGCTGAGTCGCTATATCTAATTCTTTCATGTTTCACATAAGAAAAGTGAGCTAAGCAGAATTAGAAATGACTATGTATTATCGGAGCGCCCCCCTGTGATAGACCTGTGATTTACAGCTACACTTGGCTGTTTGCTGTAGTGCAACACTTCACACAGTTTGAAACCCTTTTTATCATTATTACTATTATTTATTTGTTTATTATTTATATAGCACCATTGATTCCATGGTGCTGTACATGAGGAGGGGTTACATACAAATTACAGATATCACTTACAGTAAGTGCAGCGCCCCAGAGTCCTGGTCGTTGCAGTACTGTGGCTCCGCCACTATGGGGAGCTATGGTACGTCTGATTGCACTAAAGGAGTTTCTCTGATCAGGTAACACCTCACTACACTTCACACTCCGGCCACCAGGGGGGGTGGTCCTATCTAGTAGGCCACTCCTCACACTCTGGTAAAACTGGGGGTTGGACAGGAAGACAGGGAGAAGTAGCTGGGAAGAGCTAGTGAGAGGACCTGTCAGGGATGGGATCCTGGCAGACTCCTCGGAGCAGAACTAACCAGTGCACAACGGGAATACAGTAAAGAGGAATTGGGACCAGAAGGAGTCGTGCTGTTAGACCGAGGCAACATCCTTCTGAGGCGCAAACAGTCGGTGGCCGGAACGCCGAGCAAGTAAGAGACTTTAAGTACTACTGCAAACCACGGCAGGACAGCCAATTACAGGTTGGCTGTCTCACTTAACACCTAAGCAGACAACGGAGGCAGCTGTGGGAGAGGGGCGACTCTAGGGTCCCGGAAGAACTCCAAGCCTACCCCATCATACGGGTGCGTCCTACCATATCACCTGGAGGACGGAGAGAACGAACATCAGAGATAGACAGAACCAGTTGTGAGGACTATCCCGGGAGCTCAGCAGGGAAGAACTACAACACCCAGCGCTAGAAGGTAGACACTGATTCCCACCTGTAAAGAGAACTCCTGATGTGTCTTTAGACCGGCCGGTCTCTGACAGCCCTGGTAACAGCGCTCTGGACTGAGGGCTTTAAAACCTTCAGTAAAGAGGTAAAGAGACTGCAACTTGGTGTCCTCGTTATTTACTGCACTGCACCATCTACATCCGTCACATCATTCACTGTGCGCCCCTCGGCAGGGTCACGGATCGGGCCTAGCCACCGTGACAACCCCAGAGCAGCGACTCAGAGGCCCGGTACCGGGTACCCCTCGGCCCTGCGGCAGTGGGGGCGCTACATAAGCAAACTAACAATGACAGACTGATACAGAGGGGCAAGGACCCTGCCCTTGCGGGCTTACATTCTACAGGATGCTCCCCAGACAGTGTTATGCCTCCACAATGCCTCCCCAGACAGTATGATGCCCACACAATGTCTCTCCAAACAGTATGATGCCCCCACAATGCCTTCCCTGACAGTATGATGCACCCACAATGTCTCTCCAGACAGTATGATGCCCCCACAATGCCTCTCCAGACAGTATGAAGCACCCACAATGCCTCTCCAGACAGTATGATGCCCCCACAATGCCTTCCCTGACAGTATGATGCACCCACAATGTCTCTCCAGACAGTATGAAGCACCTACAATGCCTCTCCAGACAGTATTATGCCACCCACAATGCCTCTCCAGACAGCATGATGCCCCTACAATGTCTCTCCAGTCAGTATTATGCCACCCACAATGTCTCTCCAGACAGTATGATGCCCCTACAATGTCTCTCCAGACAGTATGATGCCCCCACAATGCCTCTCCAGACAGTATTATGCCACCCACAATGCCTCTCCAGACTCTATGATGCCCACACAATGCCTCTCCAGACAGTATAATGCCCCCACAATGCCCCTCCCGACAGTATTATGCCACTCACAATGCCTCTCCAGACAGTATGATGCCCACACAATGCCTCTCCAGACAGTACAATGCCTCTCCAGACAATATGATGCACCCACAATGCCTCTCCAGACAGTATGATGCCCCCACAATGCCTCTCCAGACAGTATGATGCACCCACAATGTCTTTCCAGACAGTATGATGCCCTCACAATGCCTCCCCAGACAGTATGATGCCCCCACAATGTCTCTCCAGACAGTATGATGCACCCACAATGTCTCTCCAGACAGTATGATGCCCTCACAATGCCTCCCCAGACAGTATGATGCCCCCACAATGTCTCTCCAGACAGTATGATGCCCTCACAATGCCTCCCCAGACAGTATGACGCCCCCACAATGCCTCTCCAGACAGTATGATGCACCCACAATGCCTCCCCAGACAGTATGATGCCCCCACAATGCCTCCCCAGACAGAATGATGCCCTCACAATGCCTCTCCAGACAGTATGATGCACCTACAATGCCTCTCCAGACAGTATTATGCCACCCACAATGCCTCTCCAGACAGTATGATGCCCACACAATGCCTCTCCAGACAGTACGATGCCCCCACAATGCCTCTCCAGACAGTATGATGCCCACACAATGCCTCTCCAGACAGTATGATGCCCACACAATGCCTCTCCAGACAGTATTATGCCTCCACAATGCCTCCCCAGACAGTATGATGCCCACACAATGCCTCTCCAAACAGTATGATGCCCCCACAATGCCTTCCCTGACAGTATGATGCACCCACAATGTCTCTCCAGACAGTATGATGCCCCCACAATGCCTCTCCAGACAGTATGAAGCACCCACAATGCCTCTCCAGACAGTATGATGCCCCCACAATGCCTTCCCTGACAGTATGATGCACCCACAATGTCTCTCCAGACAGTATGAAGCACCTACAATGCCTCTCCAGACAGTATTATGCCACCCACAATGCCTCTCCAGACAGCATGATGCCCCTACAATGTCTCTCCAGTCAGTATTATGCCACCCACAATGTCTCTCCAGACAGTATGATGCCCCTACAATGTCTCTCCAGACAGTATGATGCCCCCACAATGCCTCTCCAGACAGTATTATGCCACCCACAATGCCTCTCCAGACTCTATGATGCCCACACAATGCCCCTCCCGACAGTATTATGCCACTCACAATGCCTCTCCAGACAGTATGATGCCCACACAATGCCTCTCCAGACAGTACAATGCCTCTCCAGACAATATGATGCACCCACAATGCCTCTCCAGACAGTATGATGCCCCCACAATGCCTCTCCAGACAGTATGATGCACCCACAATGTCTCTCCAGACAGTATGATGCCCTCACAATGCCTCCCCAGACAGTATGATGCCCCCACAATGTCTCTCCAGACAGTATGATGCCCTCACAATGCCTCCCCAGACAGTATGATGCCCCCACAATGTCTCTCCAGACAGTATGATGCCCTCACAATGCCTCCCCAGACAGTATGACGCCCCCACAATGCCTCTCCAGACAGTATGATGCACCCACAATGCCTCCCCAGACAGTATGATGCCCCCACAATGCCTCCCCAGACAGAATGATGCCCTCACAATGCCTCTCCAGACAGTATGATGCACCTACAATGCCTCTCCAGACAGTATTATGCCACCCACAATGCCTCTCCAGACAGTATGATGCCCACACAATGCCTCTCCAGACAGTACGATGCCCCCACAATGCCTCTCCAGACAGTATGATGCCCACACAATGCCTCTCCAGACAGTATGATGCCCACACAATGCCTCTCCAGACAGTATTATGCCTCCACAATGCCTCCCCAGACAGTATGATGCCCACACAATGCCTCTCCAAACAGTATGATGCCCCCACAATGCCTTCCCTGACAGTATGATGCACCCACAATGTCTCTCCAGACAGTATGATGCCCCCACAATGCCTCTCCAGACAGTATGAAGCACCCACAATGCCTCTCCAGACAGTATGATGCCCCCACAATGGCTTCCCTGACAGTATGATGCACCCACAATGTCTCGCCAGACAGTATGAAGCACCTACAATGCCTCTCCAGACAGTATTATGCCACCCACAATGCCTCTCCAGACAGCATGATGCCCCTACAATGTCTCTCCAGTCAGTATGATGCCCCTACAATGTCTCTCCAGACAGTATGATGCCCCTACAATGCCTCTCCAGACAGTATTATGCCACCCATAATGTCTCTCCAGACAGTATGATGCCCCTACAATGTCTCTCCAGACAGTATGATGCCCCCACAATGCCTCTCCAGACAGTATTATGCCACCCACAATGCCTCTCCAGACTCTATGATGCCCACACAATGCCTCTCCAGACAGTATAATGCCCCCACAATGCCCCTCCTGACAGTATTATGCCACCCACAATGCCTCTCCAGACAGTATGATGCCCACACAATGCCTCTCCAGACAGTACAATGCCTCTCCAGACAATATGATGCACCCACAATGCCTCTCCAGACAGTATGATGCCCCCACAATGCCTCTCCAGACAGTATGATGCACCCACAATGTCTCTCCAGACAGTATGATGCCCTCACAATGCCTCCCCAGACAGTATGATGCCCCCACAATGTCTCTCCAGACAGTATGATGCACCCACAATGTCTCTCCAGACAGTATGATGCCCTCACAATGCCTCCCCAGACAGTATGATGCCCCCACAATGTCTCTCCAGACAGTATGATGCCCTCACAATGCCTCTCCAGACAGTATGACGCCCCCACAATGCCTCTCCAGACAGTATGATGCACCCACAATGCCTCCCCAGACAGTATGATGCCCCCACAATGCCTCCCCAGACAGAATGATGCCCTCACAATGCCTCTCCAGACAGTATGATGCACCTACAATGCCTCTCCAGACAGTATTATGCCACCCACAATGCCTCTCCAGACAGTATGATGCCCACACAATGCCTCTCCAGACAGTACGATGCCCCCACAATGCCTCTCCAGACAGTATGATGCCCACACAATGCCTCTCCAGACAGTATGATGCCCACACAATGCCTCTCCAGACAGTATTATGCCTCCACAATGCCTCCCCAGACAGTATGATGCCCACACAATGCCTCTCCAAACAGTATGATGCCCCCACAATGCCTTCCCTGACAGTATGATGCACCCACAATGTCTCTCCAGACAGTATGATGCCCCCACAATGCCTCTCCAGACAGTATGAAGCACCCACAATGCCTCTCCAGACAGTATGATGCCCCCACAATGCCTTCTCTGACAGTATGATGCACCCACAATGTCTCTCCAGACAGTATGAAGCACCTACAATGCCTCTCCAGACAGTATTATGCCACCCACAATGCCTCTCCAGACAGCATGATGCCCCTACAATGTCTCTCCAGTCAGTATGATGCCCCTACAATGTCTCTCCAGACAGTATGATGCCCCTACAATGCCTCTCCAGACAGTATTACTCCACCCATAATGTCTCTCCAGACAGTATGATGCCCCTACAATGTCTCTCCAGACAGTATGATGCCCCCACAATGCCTCTCCAGACAGTATTATGCCACCCACAATGCCTCTCCAGACTCTATGATGCCCACACAATGCCTCTCCAGACAGTATTATGCCACCCACAATGCCTCTCCAGACTCTATGATGCCCACACAATGCCTCTCCAGACAGTACAATGCCTCTCCAGACAATATGATGCACCCACAATGCCTCTCCAGACAGTATGATGCCCCCACAATGCCTCTCCAGACAGTATGATGCACCCACAATGTCTCTCCAGACAGTATGATGCCCTCACAATGCCTCCCCAGACAGTATGATGCCCCCACAATGTCTCTCCAGACAGTATGATGCACCCACAATGTCTCTCCAGACAGTATGATGCCCTCACAATGCCTCCCCAGACAGTATGATGCCCCCACAATGTCTCTCCAGACAGTATGATGCCCTCACAATGCCTCCCCAAACAGTATGATGCCCCCACAATGCCTCTCCAGACAGTATGATGCACCCACAATGCCTCCCCAGACAGTATGATGCCCCCACAATGCCTCCCCAGACAGAATGATGCCCTCACAATGCCTCTCCAAACAGTATGATGCACCCACAATGTCTCTCCAGACAGTATGATGCCCTCACAATGCCTCCCCAGACAGTATGATGCCCCCACAATGTCTCTCCAGACAGTATGATGCCCTCACAATGCCTCCCCAGACAGTATGACGCCCCCACAATGCCTCTCCAGACAGTATGATGCACCCACAATGCCGCCCCAGACAGTATGATGCCCCCACAATGCCTCCCCAGACAGAATGATGCCCTCACAATGCCTTTTCAGACAGTATGATGCACCCACGATGCCTCTCCAGACAGTATGATGCCCACACAATGCCTCCCCAGACAGTATGATGCACCCACAATGCCTCCCCAGACAGTATGATGCCCACACAATGCCTCTCCAAACAGTATGATGCCCCCACAATGCCTTCCCTGACAGTATGATGCACCCACAATGTCTCTCCAGACAGTATGATGCCCCCACAATGCCTCTCCAGACAGTATGAAGCACCCACAATGCCTCTCCAGACAGTATGATGCCCCCACAATGCCTTCCCTGACAGTATGATGCACCCACAATGTCTCTCCAGACAGTATGAAGCACCTACAATGCCTCTCCAGACAGTATTATGCCACCCACAATGCCTCTCCAGACAGCATGATGCCCCTACAATGTCTCTCCAGTCAGTATGATGCCCCTACAATGTCTCTCCAGACAGTATGATGCCCCTACAATGCCTCTCCAGACAGTATTATGCCACCCATAATGTCTCTCCAGACAGTATGATGCCCCTACAATGCCTCTCCAGACAATATGATGCCCCCACAATGCCCCTCCTGACAGTATTATGCCACCCACAATGCCTCTCCAGATAGTATGATGCCCACACAATGCCTCTCCAGACAGTACAATGCCTCTCCAGACAATATGATGCACCCACAATGCCTCTCCAGACAGTATGATGCCCCCACAATGCCTCTCCAGACAGTATGATGCACCCACAATGTCTCTCCAGACAGTATGATGCCCTCACAATGCCTCCCCAGACAGTATGATGCCCCCACAATGTCTCTCCAGACAGTATGATGCACCCACAATGTCTCTCCAGACAGTATGATGCCCTCACAATGCCTCCCCAGACAGTATGATGCCCCCACAATGTCTCTCCAGACAGTATGATGCCCTCACAATGCCTCCCCAGACAGTATGACGCCCCCACAATGCCTCTCCAGACAGTATGATGCACCCACAATGCCTCCCCAGACAGTATGATGCCCCCACAATGCCTCCCCAGACAGAATGATGCCCTCACAATGCCTCTCCAGACAGTATGATGCACCCACAATGTCTCTCCAGACAGTATGATGCCCTCACAATGCCTCCCCAGACAGTATGATGCCCCCACAATGTCTCTCCAGACAGTATGATGCCCTCACAATGCCTCCCCAGACAGTATGACGCCCCCACAATGCCTCTCCAGACAGTATGATGCACCCACAATGCCGCCCCAGACAGTATGATGCCCCCACAATGCCTTCCCAGACAGAATGATGCCCTCACAATGCCTCTCCAGACAGTATGATGCACCCACAATGCCTCTCCAGACAGTATGATGCCCACACAATGCCTCCCCAGACAGTATGATGCACCCACAATGCCTCTCCAGACAGTATGATGCCCACACAATGCCTCCCCAGAAAGTGTGATGCACACACAATGCCTCCTCAGACATTATCATGCACCCACAATGTCTCTCCAGACAGTATGATGCCCCTAGAATTTCTCTTCAGACAGTATGATGCCCCTACAATGTCTCTCCAGACAGTATGATGCCCACACAATGCCTCTCCAGACAGTATGATGCCCACACAATGCCTCTCCAGACAGTATGAAGCACCCACAATGCCTCTCCAGACAGTATTATGCCACCCACAATGCCTCTCCAGACAGTATGATGCCCACACAATGCCTCTCCAGACAGTACGATGCCCACACAATGCCTCTCCAGACAGTACGATGCCCCCACAATGCCTCTCCAGACAGTATGATGCACCCACAATGCTTCTCCAGACAGTATGATGCTTACACAATGCCTCCCCAGACAGTATGATGCACCCACAATGCCTCTCCAGACAGTATGATGCCCACACAATGCCTCCCCAGAAAGTATGATGCACACACAATGCCTCCCCAGACATTATGATGCACCCACAATGTCTCTCCAGACAGTATTATGCCCCTACAATGTCTCTCCAGACAGTATGATGCCCCGACAATGTCTCTCCAGACAGTATGATGCCCACACAATGCCTCTCCAGACAGTATGATGCCCACACAATGCCTCTCCAGACAGTTCGATGCCACCACAATGCCTCTCCAGACAGTATGATGCACCCACAATGCCTCTCCAGACAGTATGATGCTCACACAATGCCTCCCCAGACAGTATGATGCACCCACGATGTCTCTCCAGACAGTATGATGCCCCTACAATGCCTCTCCAGACAGTATTATGCCACCCACAATGCCTCTCCAGACAGTATGATGCCCACACAATGCCTCCCCAGACATTATGATGCACCCACAATGTCTCTCCAGACAGTATGATGCCCACACAATGCCTCTCCAGACAGTATGATGCCCCTACAATGCCTCTCCAGACAGTATTATGCCACCCACAATGCCTCTCCAGACAGTATGATGCCCACACAATGCCTCTCCAGACAGTACGATGCCCCCACAATGCCTCTCCAGACAGTATGATGCCCATACAATGCCTCTCCAGACAGTATGATGCCCACACAATGCCTCTCCAGACAGTATAATGCCCACACAATGCCTCTCCAGACAGTATGATGCCCACACAATGCCTCTCCAGACAGTATGATGCCCACACAATGCCTCCCCAGACAGTATTATGCCACCCACAATGCCTCTCCAGACAGTATGATGCCCCTGAAGCGCCCTACCAGGGCAGAGGGGTACTCGGTACCGGGTCCGGTCTTAAAGGGGATGTCACGGTGGCTGCGACCCGGTCCATGGCCCTGGGCGCCCAATTAAAGGGGAAGGTCTTTTAAGGGGAATTGTGATAAAGTCTGTCGCGACGCCACCTGTGGTGTTCGGTCAATAGGGGGACCGACGCTGCTTTAAAGGGGTCCTCTGGCAGATGTTGTTGCAGCAATGATGATGACGCTTCCCACAGGTGAAGCGAGGTCCCCAGGGCTCCCAAGGTGTGTGGAAAAGATGGTGTATGCCGACGAATAAGTGGAAGATACAAGTTGTAAAGTCCTTTACCTGGTTTACTGTTTTTAGCAGGCCACAGTCCAGGATACCAGACACGGGTGGTGGTGTGGTCCGGCCGGCTTGGAGGCAAAGGTGATCCCTCTCCCAGGTGAGGTCCGTAAGCCTTTCCTACTTGTGCTAAGATGGCAAAGTCCCTGCTGCTTGTAGCTTGCTGGCAAGGAATCATCTCTCCCCTGTCCTGGGACAGTTGCCTGCACGGTAGGCAGTTTGAGCCTTTTTATAGGGTCTCTACCATGTACTGTATCTCAGGCTTGGTGCGGGCTGTTAATGTATAATCTAGTGCCCTCCGGTTCTGCTTGGTGTCTTAGAGTCGAACGAAAGCCTCAGGCTCCCGGTACCCGGTTTCTGCGCTCTGGCTCTGAGGGTGCCCAGTCACAGTTTCCCTCTGAGCCCTGTTCCACTCCTGCGCTCCTTTCCTCAATGCTCCACTGCATGCAACAACCTTTCAGGTTCTTTTCCTTCCTGGAGCTGTAGCTCAATCCTGGCTGCCAGCTCTGCTGTCTGCTCTGCGTCTCTCCTAGACGTCTGCTCTCCTTGGTCTCCCTGGACCAACGAACTAACTCCTCCTCCAGACTAGGACACTTAAAGCTGAGGGAAGCTCCCCTGAATCCGGGTCCTGAGCTCCCCCTCCTGACCTGGATTCAGAATCTGTTGTATGCGTGTGCTTACCTGGTAAAGAGAATCCTCATTGCCTCCACGCATGATATTGCCCTCCCCGAAAGGAAGGCAACATCACTGTAACAACCGGTTACCTGGGGTGTTACATCCCCACAATGCCTCTCCAGACAGTATGATGCCCCCCACAATGTCTCTCCAGACAGTATGATGCCCACATAATGTTTCTCCAGACAGTATGATGCCTCCACACAAATGAATGCTCCCACAGTGCCACTCCCACACAGTTCCCAGAGTGTATCCTCCCACACAGTTCCCAGAGTGTATCCCCCCACACATTTTGATGCTACCACAGTTCCCCTCCACACCTGATGCGACCGTAGGGCCTGCCTTACACATTATTAAAGTCGCACAGTGCCTCCATATATTAAAATAGTCCTATTATCCCTTGATATATGACACCCCAAATGCCCCTCACAAACATCGTGATTCCCCCATGTTGTCCCGGCATACAATATGATGCCTCCACACTAACAGTATGATGACCTTCGGTGCCCTCTCCTAGCTTTGTTCCCACGATGAATGGAGCAGATCTCTGCCCTGTGCGGTTTGTTCCTGGCTGCAGGCGCAATCTAGTGACATCATTGTGCCTCCTGCGCTGAGCTTCGGATGATGCTGGGTAGTGGTGGAGCAGGGAGCTAACAGCTCTCTGCTCCACCACTAGATTCAATTGTATCCATCTCGTAAAGTTGGAATGACCTATTGGGGGATGCTGAA
Organism: Ranitomeya variabilis; assembly: GCF_051348905.1. Classification (NCBI taxonomy): domain Eukaryota; kingdom Metazoa; phylum Chordata; class Amphibia; order Anura; family Dendrobatidae; genus Ranitomeya; species Ranitomeya variabilis. The sequence goes on from NC_135233.1 coordinate 449,303,923, forward strand.
GTGGGCCTTTGCATTCTTAGGCTATGTTGCCACAGAAACGTTTGCTGCAGACCAATAACAGCGATGTCCTATGTTAATAATGGCAATGTTCCTGTAAAAATAGTATGCAATACAGACAGGGTCGCTGCGATTATGGTCACAGAGAGTTCAATGGCCACCAGGCCTGTGCAAGAGAGGGGCCCTCTGTTGCCAATTTTACCTATTTTTTATGACCAGCCAGGCAAAATTCACAGCTGTGGGCTGCAACCCTCAGCTGTCAGGGTTAGCAAGGCTGGTTATCAAGAATAGAGGGGTTCCCATGCCGTGTTTTTAATTATTTAAATAAATAATTTAAAAAAAACATCTTGGGTCCCCCCAATTTTTAACAACCAGCCTTGCGAATGCAGACAGCTGGGTGCTGGTATTTTCAGGCTGGTAAGGAGCCATGGATATTTCCCCCCGCAGCCTGCAATCACCCATAAAAGGCACATCTATTAGATGCGCCAATTCGGGCGCTTTGCCAAGCTCTTCCCACTTGCCCTGTAGCGGTGGCAAGTGTGGTTCATATTTGTGGGGTTGATGTCACCTTTGTATTGTCAGGTGACATCAAGCCCACGGCTTAGTAATGAAGAGGCGTCTATAAGACACCTATCCATTACTAATCCTATAGTTATATTGTAAATAAAGACACAGCCAGAAAAAAAAGTCTTTCTTTTGAAATAAAAAACAAAACACAGTTTTCACTTTTTATTTAAAGATAACAAACGCAGTTATACTCACCTAACACCCATTCCATTGAAGCCCTTGTCTCATGTAATAGAAGAAAAATAAAAAACAACCATATCCCTCACCTGTCTGTCGTTCTGTCCCACACCGTAATCCATGTCTGGGAATAAACAGTTTTCAACCTGGATGGCTGGACAGTCCCAAGATGCGACCGTCCTGGCTGAAAACCACTGGTGAATTAGCTGCTATGAGTGCAGCCTCAGTGACTGGCGGTGATGTCGTCATTCTTCACAGGTGGATTAAGAAATTACAAAACTTCTCCTATTCATTGCAATGTTAAACATGGACAATACACGGAATGCACACATATGCCATCTGTGTGCTGTATGTGGTTTTCATGGACCCCATAGACTTGTACTGGTCCATGATACTGGGGAAAAAAAGGATGTCTCCAAAGATATCTGAGGCACCACAAGGGATCCTTATAAAATTCCAGTCTTTATTCCAAAATAATTAAAACATCACAACAGTATGGATACAAAATGAGACATTTCGGCCATATGACCTTGATCAAGCATAAAATACACAAGTATACAACAGAGCTTTATATCACGCAAGGTTAATGGGCTCCACCTCTTTCTCCTCCTCCGGACCCATCCCAGTAGCCATAGGACCATCTAGCGTATCAAGTAAACAAATGTATTAAAATCATTTTAAAAACATATTCATGTGTATAACAAAATATGTGTAATTGGAACCAAAATATATAGACACATTTGACCTCTGGAAATCCCTGCCGACCCTCCCAATTTCACACCTGCTCTCCAACCAAATTAATTGCACAAATAGTTGGCCTCGAGACGCCAAGAAACATCCCAAAGATTTCATTCAAATCCATCATGTACAATATATTATTTCTAGGCTTAAGTCGGACATCCAAACTAATTCAGATTGGCTCTGGCTGGAACTTCTTCTTAAACTCAACCCTACACCCCCTAAATTAATTTCCAAACTATATCATAACTTAATCTCCCCTAAATCTCACTTTAAACCCCTATATATCTCCTCATGGGAGTCTGAGCTGAACATATCTCTCTCCAACAGAGAAATAGCACAGGTCTTGGAACACTCACATGGGTTCTCAAGATGTGTCTTGCTCCAGGAGAATGCCTTTAAAGTCATCTCCAGATGGTACAGAACCCCTGAGTCGCTCTATCACTTTGGCCTCTCGGATTCTCCGCTGTGCTGGAGATGTATGAAGACTAGAGGTTCTTTGGCGCACATTTTTTGGTCATGCCCAATTATCGCTAAATTTTGGGAGGAGATTTTTAATCGACTCCGCCAGATGAAACTAATAACGCAGAGTTTGACTCCTCAAGAGGTTCTACTGTCCCTCCCCACGAAGTCCTACAAACCTAAGAAGCATGACCTACTCCCCCTTCTAATAGCCGCTGCCAAGCACTTGATCGCCATACACTGGAGACAAACGTCCCCCCCTCATATCAATGAATGGCTTAAAAAAGTCCAGGACATCTTCAGGATGGAAGAGCTGACCAGTTGGGATTCACATACGCATGACAAATTCTTTCGTGTATGGCTGCCCTGGCAGCTAGCATCTCAAACTACCCCTTAGTTTCCCATTCACTATCCTCCTTACACAACATATGGTTGTGCTAACTTGTTTCTCTTAAGGTTCTTCTACTGCACTGTGATGGACCCAGATACAGCTCAATTACCTAATTGTTTGAGTCATACTCGGTATTCGCCCTGTTCTCTGCTTCCTAATCGGTCAAAATTATCTGTTCTGCTCCCCGTATGTTTTTGGTTTCATTCTGACCGTGTTTTTTATCTCTGACGGAGTATTTTTGTATAAGGAGCTCTGCTTTGACCGCTTCTCTCCCCCTTCACCTCGAGTCCCCCCCCCGGTACTCCCCCCACCCCCTCTCTCCTTCCTTCTTATTTTTTATTTTTCTTTGATTGTCTTATTGTTATTGTTGGTTTCAGGGCCGGACTGGCCATCGGGCATTTCTGGCAAATGCCAGAACGGCCGGTCCCTGTAGTGGGCCGCTCGATCTATTGCTCCTTCATGCTGTCAGCTTGTGCAGCCAGCAGCGCGCTGCTCTGTTAAAATCACTGCCGCTGTATGGGATGAAGTTTGCGGCTGCCGTCTGATGCCCTGGTCACCAGCTGCAGTGAGGTAACAGACTGGCAGGGGAGAGGTGGAGAGGCGCGCTCTGCTCTTCTCTTCTGCTCTTCTCTTCTGCTCCGACCCTGCCGCTTTACTGCAGCCGGTGATAAGGACATCAGACCGCCCACTTCCTCCTGTCCAGCCAGGCAGCAGGGACAGAAAAGATTTAGGAGCTGCTGTCTGATAACCTTAACGTGAGTGTCCTGAGCAGAAGACCAGGAAGTACCGGAGTTGAAAAAAGAAGCTGCTAAAAGGCAAGCATTAATAGAATTAAGAAAGAAAAAAAAAAAGCTGTGTCCACTCTGCTCCAATGCCACTAAGGCCAGGTTCACACTGTGTTGCAGGCGTCCGTTAGACGGACTACGTTACACCACGGCATAACGCGGTGTAACGTAGTCCGTTAACGCCGCCATTCATTCCTATGACAGACGCATCGCTAGCGCATGCCCACAATGGTCGTGCGCTAGTGATGTGCCGTCATTGAGTGACGGACCCTGGGACGCGGGCTGCAGCGTTTCCGGGTCCATCACCGCTAGCGCAGACAGAGCATCTGCTAGCTCTATCTGCGCTAGCGCAACGACATATCGGTACTTGCGTTAACAGCAGCCCGTTAACGCATGTGTCGAACGGGCTGCTGATAACGCAATGTGAACCTGGTCTAAGGGTATGTTCCCACGGTCAGTATTGGCAGCGCTTTGGACGCAGCACATTCCCGCTCCGTCGTAAGCGCTGTCAGCTTTTGTTCGTGCGGTGATTCTGCATGTGTTCATTGAACCATGCGGAATCACCTCATTCTATACATTGGACTGTGATATTTATCTGGCAGAGACGGAGCGTCTCCGCCAGATAAATAGACATGCTGCGGTCTAGACAGACACACCGCATGTGCGTATACGCAGGGAAGCTGTTGGTGTCCCTGCATGCATAGTGGAGATGGGATTTCATAAAATCCCCTCCACTATTATGCTGTAACATCTTTATGCTGCGGATTGGATGCTGCAGCTGTACACAGCGTCCAATCCATAGCGTTTACTGACCGTGGAAACATACCCTAACTCAAAAGAAAATCACCACTCCTGTGGTGAACTAGAACTCCCAGCATGCCATAGGAGCTTCTGTACATGCTGGGAGTTATAGTTCTCAAAGGGATAAGGATAATAGTCAACCATGTGACATAAATGGCACCTATGGGATCTTAAAGGGAATCTGATGGCTGATACATGCTGCTCGTTCCGCAGGCTGCATGTATCAGACATTGACTGTATGATTCCAGAAAGGTATGTTTGCCTCTGAAATGCTGCTGCTGTTTCAGGGAAAAAACACTTTAAAAGCTGCGGAGAACCACAGCCACACGGGTGACTAGTCAGACAGGCGGGTCCCTGGTGGCTTCTCCCCATCCGCTCCCACTGAGGGACAAGTTTCTTCCTGCGTGCGAGTACACACCAGTCATTGGCAGCCGAAGAGGAGAAGTCAGACATGTTTTTCTCTGTGATGCCGCAGCATTTCAGAGACAAACATACCTGGCTTAGATCGTACAGCCAATACCGGATATGTGCTGCCCATGGGTCACACAGCAGGTATCAGCGGGCAGGTTCACTTTAAGGGTATGTATAGATGTTCAGTATTAGGGTCTGTGCACACATTGCAGATTTGCCTGCGGATCTGCAGGGGACTGGACGCTGCAGATTCGCAGCAGTTTTCCATGCGTTGTACAGTACCATGTAAACCTATGGAAAACCAAATCTGCAGTGCCCATGCTGCGGAAAATACTGCACGGAAACGCTATGTTGTATTTTCTGCAGCATGTCAATTCTTTGTTCAGATTCCGCAGTGTTTTACATTCCTTTAAAGGAATCCGCAGGTGTAAAACGCAGGTGAAGTCTGCACAAAAACGCTAGAAATCCGCTGTAAATCCATGGGTAATTTTTCAGAAACTGAGCTGAAAAATCTGCAACGTGTGCATATAGCCTTAGGCAGCACTTTGGACGCAGCGCATATCCGCTGTGTCCAAAACGCTGTTGGCTTCTCAGATTTTGGTGTGTTTTGGCGCTACATATTTTTGTTGCATCAAAAAGGCAGCATCTTACAGTTCATCAATGTGGATGGGATTTACCGTATAAAAATCTACTGCCCAATGGGCTTTTTTCAGCAGTGTAAACTAACCTGCAAATTCCCAACGTGTTAATTTTTCTTGCAGATATGCTAAACTTCTGTGCACATTTTTCCCATAGAAGCAAAATATAGCTAACTAGATGGTGGCCCGATTCTAACGCATCGGGTATTCTAGAACATGCATGTCCACGTAGTATATTGCCCAGCTATGTAGTAGATTGCCCAGCCATGTAGCATATTGCCCAGCCACGTAGTATATTGCCCAGCCACGTAGTATATTGCCCAGCCACGTAGTATATTGCCCAGCCACATAGTATATTGGGCAGCCACATAGTATACTGGGCAGCCACATAGTATACAGCACAGAGCCGCGTAGTATACAGCACAGAGCCGCGCAGTATACAGCACAGAGCTGCGCAGTATACAGCACAGAGCCACGCAGTATACAGCACAGAGCCGCGCAGTATACAGCACAGAGCCGCGCAGTATACAGCACAGAGCCGCGCAGTATACAGCACAGCCGCGCAGTATACAGCACAGAGCCGCGCAGTATACAGCACAGAGCCGCGCAGTATACAGCACAGAGCCGCGCAGTATACAGCACAGAGCCGCGCAGTATACAGCACAGAGCCGCGCAGTATACAGCACAGAGCCGCGCAGTATACAGCACACAGCCGCGCAGTATACAGCACAGAGCCGCGCAGTATACAGCACAGAGCCGCGCAGTATACAGCACAGAGCCGCGCAGTATACAGCACAGAGCCGAGTAGTATACTGCCCAGTCACGTAGTATATTGTCCAGTCACATAGTATACACCATATCCCTGTAAAAAAAAAAAAAAAGAATTAAAATAAAAAATAGTTACATACTCACCTCCTGGAGCCTCCGGATCGAAGCGACCAGTACCCGATGCTTGTTGTACCTCCTGGAGCGGCCGGTACCCGATGCTTGTTGTACCTCCTGGAGCGGCCGGTACCCGATGCTTGTTGCACCTCCTGGAGCGGCCGGTACTTGATGCTTGTTGCGCGCTCCGGTCCCAAGAGTGCATTGCGGTCTCGTGAGATGATGACGTAGCGGTGTCGTGAGACCGCACGTCATCATCTCGCGAGACCGCAATGCATGCAGCGGTCACCGGGGCGTCGCGCGGAGCGGGAAAGGCCGGTTCCTGATCCGGAGGGGCCACCGGAGGGTGAGTATGTAACTATTTTTTATTTTTTTTATTATTTTTAACATTAGATATTTTTACTATTCATGCTGCATAGGCAGCATCAATAGTAAAAAGGTGGTCACACAGGGTTAATAGCAGCGTTAACCGAGTGCGTTACACCGCGGTCAACGCTGCCATTAACCCTGTGTGAGCGGTGAGCGGAGGGGTGTATGCGGGCGCCAGGCACTGACTGCGGGGAAGAAGGAGCGGCCATTTTCTTCTGGACTGTGCGCGTCGCTGATTGGTCGCGGCAGCTATGACAGGCAGCTGCCGAGACCAATCAGAGAATGAATAACCACGACAGACAGAAGGACAGACAGATGGAAGTGCCCTTAGACAATTATATAGTAGACTAGATGGCAGCCCGATTCTAAAGAATCGGGAGTCTAGAATCCATATATACTTTATTTATTCAAATGTAAGAATAATTTGGTGGGCGGGGACCCTCGGCCTCCGATTTGGTTGGCGGGGCCCCACGGCCTCCGATTTGGTGGGCGGGGTCCCTCTGCCTCCGCTTTGGTGGGCGGGGCCGCTCGGCCTTCGATTTGGTGGGCGGGGCTCCTCGGCCTCCGATTTGGTTGGTGGGGCCCCTCGGCCTCCGATTTGGTGGGCGGGGCCCCTTATCCTCCGATTTGGTGGGCGGGGACCCTTGGCCTCCGATTTGGTGGGCGGGGCCCCTCGGCCTCCGATTTGGTGGGCGGGGCCCCTCGGCCTCCGATTTGGTTGGCGGGGCCCCTTGGCGTCCGATTTGGTGGGCAGGGACCCTCGGCCTCCGATTTGGTGGGCGGGGCCACTCGGCCTCCGATTTGGTTGGTGGGGCCTCTCGGCCTCCGATTTGGTGGGCGGGGACCCTCGGCCTCCGATTTGGTGGGCGGGGACCCTCGGCCTCCAATTTGGTGGGCGGGGACCCTCGGCCTCCGATTTGGTGGGCGGAGACCCTCGGCCTCCGATTTGGTGGGTGGGGACCCTCGGCCTCCGATTTGGTGGGCGGGGCCCCTCGGCCTCCGATGTGGTGGGCGGGGCCCCTCGGCCTCCGCTTTGGTGGGCGGGGCCGAGCCCCTCGGCCTCCGCTTTGGTGGGCGGGGCCGCTCGGCCTTCGATTTGGTGGGCGGGGCTCCTCGGCCTCCGATTTGGTTGGCGGGGCCCCTCGGCCTCCGATTTGGTTGGCGGGGCCCCTCGGCCTCCGATTTGGTGGGCGGGAACTCTCGGCCTCCGATTTGGTGGGCGGGGACCCTCGGCCTCCGATTTGGTGGGCGGGGACCCTCGGCCTCCGATTTGGTGGGCAGGGACCCTCGGCCTCCAATTTGGTGGTCGGGGACCCTCGGCCTCCGCTTTGGTGGGCGGGGCCCCTCGGCCTCCGATTTGGTGGGCGGGGTCCCTCTGCCTCCGATTTGGTGTGCGGGGACCCTCGGCCTCCGCTTTGGTGGGCGGGGCCCCTCGGCCTTCGATTTGGTGGGCGGGGCCCCTCGGCCTCCGATTTGGTTGGTGTGGACCCTCGGCCTCCGATTTGGAGGGCGGGGACCCTCGGCCTCCGATTTGGTGGGCGGGGACCCTCGGCCTCCGATTTGGTGAGCGGGGACCCTCGGCCTCCGATTTGGTGGGCGGGGCCCATCGGCCTCCGATGTGGTGGGCAGGGCCCCTCGGCCTCCAATTTGGTGGGCGGGGACCCCCGGCCTCCGATTTGGTGGTCGGGGACCCTCGGCCTCCGCTTTGGTGGGCGGGGCCCCTCGGCCTCCGATTTGGTGGGCGGGGTCCCTCTGCCTCCGATTTGGTGTGCGGGGACCCTCGGCCTCCGCTTTGGTGGGCGGGGCCCCTCGGCCTTCGATTTGGTGGGCGGGGCCCCTCGGCCTCCGATTTGGTTGGTGTGGACCCTCGGCCTCCGATTTGGAGGGCGGAGACCCTCGGCCTCCGATTTGGTGGGCGGGGACCCTCGGCCTCTGATTTGGTGGGCGGGGACCCTCGGCCTCCGATTTGGTGGGCGGGGACCCTCGGCCTCCGATTTGGTGGGCGGGGACCCTCGGCCTCCGATTTGGTGGGCAGGGACCCTCGGCCTCCAATTTGGTGGTCGGGGACCCTCGGCCTCCGCTTTGGTGGGCGGGGCCCCTCGGCCTCCGATTTGGTGGGCGGGGTCCCTCTGCCTCCGATTTGGTGGGCGGGGTCCCTCTGCCTCCGATTTGGTGTGCGGGGACCCTCGGCCTCCGCTTTGGTGGGCGGGGCCCCTCGGCCTTCGATTTGGTGGGCGGGGCCCCTCGGCCTCCGATTTGGTTGGTGTGGACCCTCGGCCTCCGATTTGGAGGGCGGAGACCCTCGGCCTCCGATTTGGTGGGCGGGGACCCTCGGCCTCTGATTTGGTGGGTGGGGACCCTCGGCCTCCGATTTGGTGGGCGGGGCCCATCGGCCTCCGATGTGATGGGCGGGGCCCCTCGGCCTCCAATTTGGTGGGCGGGGACCCCCGGCCTCCGATTTGGTGGGCGGGGACCCTCGGCCTCCAATTTGGTGGGCGGGGACCCCCGGCCTCCGATTTGGTGGGCGGGGCCCCTCGGCCTCCGATTTGGTTGGTGTGGACCCTCGGCCTCCGATTTGGAGGGCGGAGACCCTCGGCCTCCGATTTGGTGGGCGGGGACCCTCGGCCTCTGATTTGGTGGGCGGGGACCCTCGGCCTCCGATTTGGTGGGCGGGGACCCTCGGCCTCCGATTTGGTGGGCGGGGACCCTCGGCCTCCGATTTGGTGGGCAGGGACCCTCGGCCTCCAATTTGGTGGTCGGGGACCCTCGGCCTCCGCTTTGGTGGGCGGGGCCCCTCGGCCTCCGATTTGGTGGGCGGGGTCCCTCTGCCTCCGATTTGGTGTGCGGGGACCCTCGGCCTCCGCTTTGGTGGGCGGGGCCCCTCGGCCTTCGATTTGGTGGGCGGGGCCCCTCGGCCTCTGATTTGGTTGGTGTGGACCCTCGGCCTCCGATTTGGAGGGCGGGGACCCTCGGCCTCCGATTTGGTGGGCGGGGACCCTCGGCCTCCGATTTGGTGAGCGGGGACCCTCGGCCTCCGATTTGGTGGGCGGGGCCCATCGGCCTCCGATGTGGTGGGCAGGGCCCCTCGGCCTCCAATTTGGTGGGCGGGGACCCCCGGCCTCCGATTTGGTGGTCGGGGACCCTCGGCCTCCGCTTTGGTGGGCGGGGCCCCTCGGCCTCCGATTTGGTGGGCGGGGTCCCTCTGCCTCCGATTTGGTGTGCGGGGACCCTCGGCCTCCGCTTTGGTGGGCGGGGCCCCTCGGCCTTCGATTTGGTGGGCGGGGCCCCTCGGCCTCCGATTTGGTTGGTGTGGACCCTCGGCCTCCGATTTGGAGGGCGGAGACCCTCGGCCTCCGATTTGGTGGGCGGGGACCCTCGGCCTCTGATTTGGTGGGCGGGGACCCTCGGCCTCCGATTTGGTGGGCGGGGACCCTCGGCCTCCGATTTGGTGGGCGGGGACCCTCGGCCTCCGATTTGGTGGGCAGGGACCCTCGGCCTCCAATTTGGTGGTCGGGGACCCTCGGCCTCCGCTTTGGTGGGCGGGGCCCCTCGGCCTCCGATTTGGTGGGCGGGGTCCCTCTGCCTCCGATTTGGTGTGCGGGGACCCTCGGCCTCCGCTTTGGTGGGCGGGGCCCCTCGGCCTTCGATTTGGTGGGCGGGGCCCCTCGGCCTCCGATTTGGTTGGTGTGGACCCTCGGCCTCCGATTTGGAGGGCGGGGACCCTCGGCCTCCGATGTGGTGGGCAGGGCCCCTCGGCCTCCAATTTGGTGGGCGGGGACCCCCGGCCTCCGATTTGGTGGTCGGGGACCCTCGGCCTCCGCTTTGGTGGGCGGGGCCCCTCGGCCTCCGATTTGGTGGGCGGGGTCCCTCTGCCTCCGATTTGGTGTGCGGGGACCCTCGGCCTCCGCTTTGGTGGGCGGGGCCCCTCGGCCTTCGATTTGGTGGGCGGGGCCCCTCGGCCTCCGATTTGGTTGGTGTGGACCCTCGGCCTCCGATTTGGAGGGCGGAGACCCTCGGCCTCCGATTTGGTGGGCGGGGACCCTCGGCCTCTGATTTGGTGGGCGGGGACCCTCGGCCTCCGATTTGGTGGGCGGGGCCCATCGGCCTCCGATGTGATGGGCGGGGCCCCTCGGCCTCCAATTTGGTGGGCGGGGACCCCCGGCCTCCGATTTGGTGGGCGGGGACCCTCGGCCTCCGATTTGGTGGGCGGGGACCCTCGGCCTCCGATTTGGTAGGCAGGGCCCCTCGGCCTCCGATTTGGTGGGCAGGGACCCTCGGCCTCCTATTTGGTGGGCGGGGACCCTCGGCCTCTGATTTGGTGGGCGGGGACCCTCAGCCTCCGATTTGGTGGGCGGGGCCCCTCGGCCTCCGATTTGGTGGGCGGGGCCCCTCGGCCTCCGATGTGGTGGTCGGGGCCCCTCGGCCTCCGCTTTGGTGGGCGGGGCCGGGCCCCTCGGCCTCCGCTTTGGTGGGCGGGGCCGCTCGGCCTTTGATTTGTTGGGCGGGGCTCCTCGGCCTCCGATTTGGTGGGCGGGGACCCTCGGCCTCCGATTTGGTGGGCGGGGCCCCTCGGCCTCCGATTTGGTGTGTGCTCTGCCTGGGGCCACTGTGCTCTGCCTGGGGCCCCATATGCTGCCTGGGGCCCCTGTGCTCTCCCTGGGGCCCCATATGCTGCCTGGGGCCCCTGTGCTCTGCCTGGGGCCCCTGTGCTCTGCCTGGGGCCCCATGTTCTGCCTGGGGCCCCTGTGCTCTGCCTGGGGCCATTGTGCTCTGCCTGGGGCCCCATGTTCTGCCTGGGGACACTGTGCTCTGCCTGGGGCCCCATAAGCTGCCTGGGGCCCCTGTGCTCTGCCTGGGACCACTGTGCTCTGCCTGGGGCCCCATATGCTGCCTGGGGCCCCTGTGCTCTGCCTGGGGCCACTGTGCTCTGCCTGGGGCCCCATATGCTGCCTGGGGCCACTGTGCTCTGCCTGGGGCCCCATATGCTGCCTGGGGCCCCTGTGCTCTGCCTGGGGCCCCATGTTCTGCCTGGGGCCCCTGTGCTCTGCCTGGGGCCCCTGTGCTCTGCCTGGGGCCACTGTGCTCTGCCTGGGGCCCCATATGCTGCCTGGGGCCCCTGTGCTCTGCCTGGGGCCCCATATGCTGCCTGGGGCCCCTGTGCTCTGCCTGGGGCCCCTGTGCTCTGCCTGGGGCCCCATATGCTGCCTGGGGCCCCTGTGCTCTGCCTGGGGCCCCATGTTCTGCCTGGGGCCCCTGTGCTCTGCCTGGGGCCCCTGTGCTCTGCCTGGGGCCACTGTGCTCTGCCTGGGGCCCCATATGCTGCCTGGGGCCCCTGTGCTCTGCCTGGGGCCCCATATGCTGCCTGGGGCCCCTGTGCTCTGCCTGGGGCCCCTGTGCTCTGGCTGGGGCCCCATATGCTGCCTGGGGCCCCTGTGCTCTGCCTGGGGCCCCATGTTCTGCCTGGGGCCCCTGTGCTCTGCCTGGGGCCACTGTGCTCTGCCTGGGGCCCCATATGCTGCCTGGGGCCCCTGTGCTCTGCCTGGGTGTAGGACACTGGTGACGTCACTTATCTCCGGACATTAGCTCCGGACATTAGCTCCGGACATTAGCTCCGGACATTATCTCCGGACATTAGCTCCGGACAAAGCCACGGAAGTTGGCACAAATTGCAGGAAGTAGTATTCTAGGCAATTATATATTAGATGTGGTCACTTTGGACCAGACCATAGCACTATGGAAAGCGCAGCATCATCTTCATTGTCTACGAGACCCCGCTCTGTGTGTAAAGTAGCAACTTTCTTTGGTATTGCAACTAAGGCTGGAATCACACTAAGCATATAACATCAGATGCAAGAGCAATGGATGCGATATGCCAATGACCCTCGGCTCCAGCTCTGAAGTGAGTGTCAGAGCTCTGTGCTCCGATCCTCCTTCTCCCTCTCACGTGGGAGAATCAGAGCACAGCTGCGGAGGAGAGGGAGAAAGTAATTTCTCCATCTCCTCCATTACCTTTCTCTGCATAAATCGGACTGCACTGGGATGACATCCAAATGCAGTCTGATGTTTCACATGCACCCATAGACCCGAATGTTGCTGCCTATCGCAGCATGCCGCGATTGTTCTCTCATGCCGAATCGACATGTGAAAATAATCGCAGATCTGAGCTGTACACATAGCACTCAGCCATGTTATAAGCTCATGTGACCCCGGCCTTGGAGCAATAAATAAGAGTGAGCTGTAATACTGGACCATCTGGGACTGTATGTTATATAGTCTTGTTAAACGCACCTCACATCTTATGACATACGGGTGCACAAATATATTCTATATTCACCATGTGACAAGTGGGCCTGTGTAACTTCAAATGCCAGGGCTGAATTTTAGTCCCAGTCCGGCCCTGCTTGGCTGTATGGTATAATGTGATAATTTAGAGCAAATACATTTAGTTTTTTAATTACAGAAGGGACTTGAGCTCAATCGCTGCTAAAATGTATTGCAGTTCTTCTGAGCTGGCAATCACAGGGTCTCCTTGTACCTGATCACTTGCTGCAGTTGTAAGGCAATGTGCAGACAGTGTTTTTTGTAGGCGCTGAGAAATCACTTCAAAAAAATTCTCTTTCTTTAGTGAGTTTTTTGGAGATTTTCCTTTCCAGAAATATTTTCTGTAGAAGTTTTGAAGAGTTTTTGTAGTATTTTTGAAGTTTTTTCCCCCCTGAATTGTGTTGTGGCCGCCTTCTGATTGAACAGTGCCTAGTTTGAAGCAGATATTCCGTCAGGAGTCATTTCAAAGAACTGATGATATGCACTTCTCCCCCCCCCATCGGGTGATTTTCAAAACCTGAAGCATAAAAAAAGTAGAGTGGTTTTACAATAGAAATGGATAGGAAGTGTCTTTCAATCATTTTTAGGCTGGCATCACCCTCAGCGTATGAAAATACGGTCCATTTTTTACGGCCGTAATACGCAGAAATGTTCCCAAAATAGTGATCCGTATGTCATCCGTAGGCAGGGTGTGTCAGCGTATTTTGCGCATGGCATCCTCCGTATGTAATCCGTATGGCATCCGTACTGCGATATTTTCTCGCAGGCTTGCAAAACCGACATCTAATGGATTTATGTGCTCAAATGTTCGGAAAAACATATATACAGTCTATCTATATATATAATTGTCTAAGGGTTTTTCTGTCTGTCTGTCCCGTTTATTCATTCGCTGATTGGTCGAGGCCGCCTGGGCCTCGACCAATCAGCGACGGGCACAGTATCGACGTAGATGTCATAATGGTTGCCATGGCGACGGTGATGTCATAAAGGTTGCCTCGACCAATCAGCGACGGGCACAGTCTGCCGCGAATTCTGGAATCATCATTGTCCATATACTACGAGGCCATGCATATTCTAGAATACCCGATGCGTTAGAATCGGGCCACAATCAGCGACGGGCACAGTCGGAATCATCATTGTCCATATACTACGGGGACATGCATATTCTAGAATACCCGATGCATTAGAATCGGGCTACAGTCTAGTATATATATATATATGTCATTGAGACACATATATATATATATATATATATATATATATATATATATATATACTGTATTTATATTTAATTCAGCGCTAGATAACATAAAAGCCGGTAATTCAATTGCCGGCTTTTGCTATCTCCTTCCCAAACCCGACATGATATGAGACATGGTTTACATACAGTAAACCATCTCATATCCCTTTTTTTTTGCATATTCCACACTACTAATGTTAGTAGTGTGTATGTGCAAAATTTGGGCCCTCTAGCTATTAAATTAAAGTGTTAAATCGTGGAAAAAAATGGCGTGGGCTCCCGCGCAATTTTCTCCGCGAGAGCCTGCCATCACACTAGCAGTATTTGGTCAGTATTTTACATCAGTATTTGTTAGCCAAAACCAGGAGTGGGTGATAAATGCAGAAGTGGAGCATATATTTCTGTTATACTTTTCTTCTATTTGTTCTTCTCCTGGTTTTGTCTTACAAATACGGCCGGAGACACACTGGTGCGAGATACGGCCGAGTCTCGCTGGTTAAAAGCAAGCTGTGGCACCTGCACTCCGGAGCGGAGCGTGCAGCTGCATAGCAATACATGGAGCCGCACGCTCCGCTCCGGAGTGCCGGTGCCACAGCTTGCTTTTAACCAGCGAGACTCGGCCGTATCTCGCACCAGTGTGTCTCCGGCCTACTGATGTAAAATACTGACCAAATACTGCTAGTGTGACGGCAGCCAGAGTGGTAAAGCCAGTGGCTGAGGGCAGATATTAATAGCCTAGAGAGGGTCCATGGTTATTGCCCCCCCCCACCCTGGCTAAAAACATCTGCCCCCAGCCACCCCAGAAAAGGCACATCTGGAAGATGCTCCTATTCTGGCACTTGGCCACTCTCTTCCCACTCCCGTGTAGCGGTGGGATATGGGGTAATGAAGGGTTAATGTCACCTTGCTATTGTAAGGTGACATTAAACCAGATTAATAATGGAGAGGAGTCAATTATGACACCTATCCATTATTAATCCAATAGTACGAAATGGTTAATAAAACACACACACATTATTACAAAGTACTTTAATGAAATAAAGACACAGGGTGTTGTAATATTTTATTATTCTCTTAATCCACCTGAAGACCCTCGTTCTGTAAAAAAGGAAAAATAAAAAATCAACAATATCCCATACCTTCCGGCGTTCTGGCAGTCCCACGATGTAAATCCATCTGAAGGGGTTAAATCATTTTACACCCAGGAGCTGTGCTAATGCAGTTGTGCTCGTGGATGTAAAACCCCGGGGAATGAATGGAGCGCAGGGGAATGTCCTGTAGTTACCTTGAGTCGCGGTGATGCGCCCTCTGCTGGATGTCCTCATATGAACTCGAGCGTTGGAAAAATTCCCAGGCTCGAGTTCATATGAGGACATCCAGCAGAGGGCGCACCCCCATAGACTTTCATTGGCGATTTTTTTGCGCAATACGGTGACAAACGCAGGATGCTGCGATTTTCTACGGCCGTACAAGACCGTATGATACGGATCAGTAAAATGCGGCAGATAGGAGCTGGGACATAGGGAATCATTGTACCGTATGCAACCCGTATTTTCTGCACCTCTCATACGTCCGTAAAACTCGCTAGTGTGACGCCGGCCTTACAGTGATGTTTTTCAGTTTTTTGGCAGGTGCAGATGAGTGTTTTCTCAGTGCGAATGCGATCCAACAAAACTTTGGATCGCACTCGGACCAAGGTTACTCTATAGGGCTGTGCACGTCAGATTTTTTTCCTTGGACCAAGCCAGTCCAAGGAATAGATCGCTGCATGCCCGAGTTTTATCTATTTGAACTGCACTCGTCCGTGCAACTCAATAAGCCCGTGGAAAACAGTGGACTGCACTCGGATGACATCTGAGTGCAGCTGGATTTCCATGGACTGACAGAATGGAGAAGATGGAGAATTTTTTTCTCCATCTTTTCCTCATCGGATCACACTATGATCACTTTCTGATAAGTGTATGATTAGCATAATAAACCCGTTTCTTTCAGATGAGAAAATACACGCTGGTCTGAACCTGCCCTTTATTGTAAACTGCTGAGGAATTTGTTGGTGCAGTATAAATAAACTTATTACGTGAAGTTGTATGCAAGAGTGCATAGAATAAAGTAACACTACACAGCACATGTGAATGAGGCAGAGAGAATGAAGCAAAAGGCGCCAGTGACATCACTTATGGTCCACAAATCATGGATACATTTGTTATTAGCGGGTGATTCAGTGCCCTGACAGTCCCCATGGCAGCAGTCCCTTATTGATAAAATTGGTGCAGTTTATGCCAATTTCAGCCCTGTGGCGCTATTAATAAAACCTTCCAAAGTTGCCCACTTATACAGTGCAATGCTCACTTTCTTCCACTAGGTGTCAGCAGCCTGTAAGGAGTCTCCGCATCGCTGGCACCATAGGTTGTTGACTAATATAACTTTATTTTTATCAGAAGGAGCGAGATGTTCTGAATGCCGCGCTGCAGCAATCAGCATAAATGAATGTGAGATTAAATATTAAAGCGCTGAGGAGCAGGCGCACCCCGTAAAGTGGGACTACTCTGCACACATTGGCGACATATGTGGAGGGTGTGCGGAGTGCATTTTGTGTATGGAGAAGTGTCGGTGACTTAGCCCTCGCCATATAGACTGGGTGCAGGCTGTGTTATATGGCCGACCTTTGAGTCTAGCTCCGACCTCAGCAGTTTAACCCCTTAGATGTTGCTGTCAATCATAAAATCGGCATTTAAAAGGCTGGAAATTGTGAGTGGGGAGTAAAGTATAAGGAACCCCACGGAGCCCACCAGCCCTGCCTCGTCATGGCAGTTGGGGGTCTAATGAAGACCCCATCTATGCCATATTTGTACACCTGTGAAGCCCAATGTGGCTGGGCTTCTAAGATCAGTAATTTTACAATACAGTGCAATGTTGGTGTATGACACAAGGATAGTTATTGTACATAGGTTGAAAAAAAGAGATTCATCAAGTTCAACCTTTCTCTATCAGTTATACATTCTCTGTCGCTTTCTTTTCTCCAGAAACAGCGCCACTCTTGTCTATAGGCCATGTGTGGTATTGCATTGTTGGGCGGATTCAGCATGGGTGTACATTATTAGCTGCAGCTCCTGGTGCACCGTCCATATATGTGCTGTATATCAGTGTGGACCTGCACTGTGTATAGGAATCTGCTGAGCCAGGAGCCTGACGTCCATTGTGATATTCGCCTGTCGTGGAGGGTGGATTGGATTTCAGGTATTTTCAGGTCTCGGGGAGGACCACACAGACTCATGACTCACATCCTCCAGAGGGAGGCACGTTCGGCCCCTCTCTTCCAATTATATGGAACCTGGATTGAATTAATGTGAAATATCTCCTGGAACAAAGGACAATCCGGATTTCATGCTCTCGGCTGCGGGATTATGATATGAATTATATATGAACCACTATGATTTCTATGGAATTACACTAAATAAGGAGATAAGTCATTATGCTGCACTCACAATGCTGCACAATTCAGAGCTGAAATCTCTATACTTATTCAGTGAAAGGACAGAGTTTGTTCTGAGTATGTCATTTTTACATCAAAGTACAATCAACTGATGGAAAAAAAAAAGCAATGACTCCATCCCCTGCATATCAGCTCTCAGTAAAGCTGTTAAAGGGTATGCACCGCCCAACTTCTGTTTTCAGTATCAACCAGCAGAATAGTGAGTTCAGCTCTGGAGTATAATATTGTATGTAACTCAGGATCAGTACAGGATCAGTAATGTAATGTATGTACACAGTGACTGCACCAGCAGAATAGTGAGTGCAGCTCTGCTCAGCTGCTGCTCATTGTGTTGATTGTGGGTGCGGTCGCTGCTGATCCTGCTGTCTGCTCCTGAGCTCCTGAGAACCACCACCTCTCCACCTGGGGACCTGCTCTCTCTCTTACCCAGGGAGGGAGTGGGTTTCCTGGGATGAGTGAAGGAGCCAAGTCCCAGGCTTCTGCTTCCAGGCACCAGGACCAGGCTGGCGGGGGGCAGAAGGAACCAGAAACCAGCCTGCACATCAGAGGATTCGGGGGTGAGATTCTTCACCAGGAGTCGTAGCAATGTGGCTCCTACTCCCCCCAGGTCTACAGAGACCCAGAGAAGCCGCAAGGCTTCCATGGAGGAGAAGCCTGCTAGTGTGCAAGATGGCAGTCTGTCATGGTTCCCAATGGCAAGGGAACGTAAGAAACATATAAATAACGAACGAGCTCTCGGGTGATGGAAACTCGAGTTGACCGTGAGCTAAATCTACCACACAACTAATAGTAGCCAGGGAGCATACCTACGGCTTCCTAAATGCCACGCGCCAGCCGGAGGACTAACTAAGCCTGGTAGAGGAAGAAACAGACCTGGCTTACCTCTAGGGAAATACCCCAAAAGATGATAGCAGCCCCCCACATGTAATAACGGTGAAATAAGAGGAAAAGACATACACAGTATGAAAGTAGATTTAGCAAAGAGAGGTCCACTTACTAGATAGCAGAAGGATACAAAAGAGGACTTCACGGTCAACTGAAAACCCTTTCAAAAAACCATCCTGAAATTACTTTAAGACTCCTGTGTCAACTCATGACTAGTGTTGAGCATTCCGATGCTGCAAGTATCGGGTATCGGCCGATACTTGCTGTATCGGAATTCCGATACCGGGATTCCGATACTCTTGTGGTATCGGGTATCGGGTATCGGAACAACATTAATGTTAAAATGTGTAAAATAGAGAATTAAAATAAAAAATATCGCTATACTCACCTGTCCGACGCAGCCGGGACCTCAGCGCAGGAACCGGCAGCGTTGTTTGTTTAAAATTCCCGCTTTTACATGGTTACGCGAAGTCCCGGCTTGTGATTGGTCAGGGCGGCCATGTTGCCGGGCCGCGGACCAATCACAGCAAGCCGTGACGAAAATACGTCACGGCTTGCTGTGATTGGTCCGCGTCCCGGCAACATGGCCGCCATTAACCAATCACAAGCCGTGACGTCACGGGAGGCTGGAAACGCGCTCATTTTAAAAAGGGCGCGTGTCCAGCCTCCCGTGACGTCACGGCTTGTGATTGGTTGCGTCGCGGTCAACCAATCACAAGCCGGGAGGCTGGACACGCGCCCATTTCAAAATGAGCGCGTCCAGCCTCCCGGCTTGTGATTGGTTGATCGCGGCGCAACCAATCACAAGCCGTGACGTCACGGGAGGCTGGACACGCGCCCATTTCAAAATGAGCGCGTCCAGCCTCCCGGCTTGTGATTGGTTGATCGCGGCGCAACCAATCACAAGCCGTGACGTCACGGGAGGCTGGACACGCGCCCATTTTAAAATGAGCGCGTGTCCAGCCTCCCGTGACGTCCCGGCTTGTGATTGGTCAGGGCGGCCATATTGCCGGGACGCGGACCAATCACAGCAAGCCGTGACGTAATTTCGTCACGGCTTGCTGTGATTGGTCCGCGTCCCGGCAACATGGCCGACCTGACCAATCACAAGCCGGGAATTCACGTAACCAAGTAATAGCGCGATTTTTAAACAAACAACGCTGCCGGTTCCCTCGCTGAAGTCCCGGCTGCGTCGGACAGGTGAGTATAGCGATATTTTTTATTTTAATTCTTTCTTTTACACATTTATATGGTTCCCAGGGCCTGAAGGAGAGTTTCCTCTCCTTCAGACCCTGGGAACCATCAGGGATACCGTCCGATACATGAGTCCCATTGACTTGTATTGGTATCGGGTATCGGTATCGGATTGGATTCCGATACTGTGACGGTATCGGCCGATACTTTCCGATACCGATACTTTCAAGTATCGGACGGTATCGCTCAACACTACTCATGACACAGGAGTGGCAATTTCAGCCCGCAAGAGCTTCCAGCTACAGAGAATTACAAAAACTGCAAACTGGACTAAAGATACAAAACAAAGGACAAAGTCCACTTAGCTGATCAGCAGACTAGTAGCAGGAACATGCAACCGAAGGCTCTGGTTACAATGATGACCGGCAAGGAAATGACTGGAGAGCAAGGCTAAATAGGAAACTCCCAAACGCTGATGGAAGCAGGTGAACAGAAGCAGCAAAGTGCAAACAAGTCACCAGTACCACCAGCAACCACCAGGGGAGCCCAAAAAGCGGATACACAACAGTACCCTCCCCTTAAGGAGGGGGCACCGAACCCTCACAAGAACCGCCAGGGCGATCTGGATGAGCCCTATGAAAGGCACAAACCAAATCCGAGGCATGAACATCAGAGGCAGTTACCCAAGAATTATCTTCCTGACCATAGCCCTTCCATTTAACCAGATATTGAAGTCTCCGTCTGGAAATACGGGAGTCCAAGATCTTTTCTACCACGTACTCCAATTCACCCTCCACCAGCACAGGAGCAGGAGGTTCAGTAGAAGGAACCACCGGTACCTCATATCTCCGCAACAGCGACCGATGGAACACATTATGGATAGCGAAAGATGCCGGGAGGTCCAAACGAAAGGAGACAGGGTTAAGAATCTCCAAAATCCTATAAGGACCGATGAACCGAGGCTTAAATTTAGGAGAAGAAACCCTCATAGGGACAAAACGGGAAGACAACCACACCAAGTCCCCAACACGAAGGTGGGGGCCAACACGACGACGGCAGTTAGCAAACTGCTGAGTCCTCTCCTGGGACAATTCCAAATTATCCACCACTTGTCCCCAAATCTGATGCAACCGATCCACTACCGCATCCACTCCAGGACAATCCGAAGATTCAACCTGACCAGATGAAAAACGCGGATGAAACCCTGAATTGCAAAAGAAAGGAGAAACCAAAGTGGCAGAACTAGCCCGATTATTAAGAGCAAACTCCGCCAACGGCAGAAAGGCAACCCAATCATCCTGATCCGCAGACACAAAACACCTCAAATAAGTCTCCAAAGTTTGATTAGTTCGTTCCGTCTGGCCATTGGTCTGAGGATGGAATGCAGACGAAAAAGACAAATCAATGCCCAACCTGGCACAGACTGCCCGCCAAAATCTAGACACGAACTGGGTACCCCTGTCAGAAACGATGTTTTCCGGAATACCATGCAGGCGAACCACATTTTGAAAAAACAGAGGGACCAACTCAGATGAGGAAGGCAACTTAGGCAATGGCACCAAATGAACCATTTTAGAAAAACGGTCACACACCACCCAGATGACAGACATCTTCTGAGAAACAGGGAGGTCCGAGATAAAGTCCATAGAGATGTGCGTCCAAGGCCTCTTCGGAATAGGCAAGGGCAACAACAACCCACTAGCCCTAGAACAACAAGGCTTGGCCCGAGCACACACATCGCAAGACTGCACAAAAACACGCACATCTCGAGACAGGGAAGGCCACCAGAAGGATCTAGCCACCAAATCTCTGGTGCCAAAAATTCCCGGATGACCTGCCAGAGTAGAAGAATGAACTTCCGAGATGACTCTAGTGGTCCACTCGTCAGGAACAAACAGTCTACCAGACGGACAACGATCAGGTCTATCCGCCTGAAATTCTTGCAAAGCACGTCGCAAATCAGGAGAGACAGCAGACAAAACCACTCCATCCTTAAGGACACCAGCAGGTTCAGAATTCCCAGGAGAGTCAGGCTCAAAACTCCTAGAAAGAGCATCTGCCTTCACATTCCTAGAACCCGGTAAGTACGAGACCACAAAATTAAACCGGGAAAAGAACAACGACCAACGTGCCTGTCTAGGATTCAGGCGCCTGGCAGACTCAAAATAAATTAAATTCTTGTGATCAGTCAAAACTACCACCTGATGTTTGGCACCCTCAAGCCAATGACGCCACTCCTCAAATGCCCACTTCATGGCCAAAAGCTCCCGATTACCAACATCATAGTTTCGCTCGGCGGCCGAAAATTTTCGCGAAAAGAACGCACAAGGTCTCATCACTGAGCAGTCGGGACTTTTCTGCGACAAAACCGCCAAATGGTGCACGGGTTTGCGCTCCCGCAAACGCCGATCAATCTGAATTGCCATTGTCATGGACTCATTCAGACCTGTAGGCGCAGGGAACCCGACCATAACATCTTTAACGGCATCAGAAAGGCCCTCTCTGAAATTTGCCACTAAGGCGCACTCATTCCACTGAGTAAGCACAGACCATTTACGAAATTTTTGGCAGTATATCTCAGCTTCATCTTGCCCTTGAGATAGGGCCATCAAAGCTTTTTCAGCTTGAATCTCCAAATTAGGTTCCTCATAAAGCAACCCTAAAGCCAGGAAAAACGCATCCACATTGAGCAACGCAGGATCCCCTGGTGCCAATGAAAATGCCCAATTTTGAGGGTCACCTCGCAGCAAAGAAATTACAATCTTAACCTGCTGGACAGGATCTCCTGAGGAGTGAGGTCTGAGAGAAAGGAATAATTTACAATTATATTTGAAATTCAGAAACCGAGATCTATCTCCGGAAAACACCTCTGGTGTAGGGATTTTAGGTTCAGAAATAGGAGTATGCATAACAAAATCTTGTAAATTTTGAACCTTCGTAGCAAGATTATTTAAACCTGCAGCCAAACTCTGAGGATCCATCTTTAAACAGGTGAGCTCAGAGCCATTCAAGGATTATAAGGAGAGAAAGGCAAAGGCAGTAATTAGAGCTGAAATACAACTGATCCAACTATGGAGCAAGCATAGGGAAAAAGAAAAAAAAAAAATTTACAGACTTCCTTTTTCTCTCCTTTCTTCTGCCAATAAGTTTAACACATGGCCGGTCATACTGTCATGGTTCCCAATGGCAAGGGAACGTAAGAAACATATAAATAACGAACGAGCTCTCGGGTGATGGAAACTCGAGTTGACCGTGAGCTAAATCTACCACACAACTAATAGTAGCCAGGGAGCATACCTACGGCTTCCTAAATGCCACGCGCCAGCCGGAGGACTAACTAAGCCTGGTAGAGGAAGAAACAGACCTGGCTTACCTCTAGGGAAATACCCCAAAAGATGATAGCAGCCCCCCACATGTAATAATGGTGAAATAAGAGGAAAAGACATACACAGTATGAAAGTAGATTTAGCAAAGAGAGGTCCACTTACTAGATAGCAGAAGGATACAAAAGAGGACTTCACGGTCAACTGAAAACCCTTTCAAAAAACCATCCTGAAATTACTTTAAGACTCCTGTGTCAACTCATGACACAGGAGTGGCAATTTCAGCCCGCAAGAGCTTCCAGCTACAGAGAATTACAAAAACTGCAAACTGGACTAAAGATACAAAACAAAGGACAAAGTCCACTTAGCTGATCAGCAGACTAGTAGCAGGAACATGCAACCGAAGGCTCTGGTTACAATGATGACCGGCAAGGAAATGACTGGAGAGCAAGGCTAAATAGGAAACTCCCAAACGCTGATGGAAGCAGGTGAACAGAAGCAGCAAAGTGCAAACAAGTCACCAGTACCACCAGCAACCACCAGGGGAGCCCAAAAAGCGGATACACAACAGCGGTCCTTCCGGAGGAAAGCTGAGTGCTCACGGAGGTGAGGTCGACCTCACTGAGGAGGGTTGGGCGCTGCAGAGACCACGGGAGTCTGTGTCCACCTATGCCTCCCGGGTCATGAGCCACCTCCGTGAGTATGAAGAGACGAGTAAGACCCTGAGGAGGCTTCGGGAGGATCTGCGCTGCACAAGCAACAAAGCTGCAGGTTCCTCCAAACCGAGGAAGAATCAGCTCCAGCCGGAGGTAAGGAGACTGAAAGTTGAGATCAATGAGCTTGAAGTCAGAATAGCTTTCATCAGAGAAAAAAGTGGACCATTTAAAGAAAAGCTTATAAATGAAGACCGATTCAGAGAAATGGCTGATAACAGAGAGCAAAGGCAGATGGGGCTGCAGCCTGAGAGCCAGGTGGATGATGATGATGATGAGGAGGAGGATGACCAGCAAAAGCCCACCTGGCAGCCTGCTTAGTCACTCACAGGCCACGTGCAGCGAGGTCCCTGCAGGACAGGCGACAATGACATCTCGTCGCAGTTCTGCTGGCTCTGGGGAGGACAATGACAACATCGGCCAGGGAGGGGCGCTAATGGCAGAGATCAAGCTGCTGGAGTCCCCAGTGTGCCTTCAGAACTTCCATCTTGGTGATGATTTACCAGAGGAGGCACCTAGGGGCCAGAAGAAAAAGTCAAAGACCACCAAGTCAAAGCTGCAGGAAGCGGTAAGCTATGTATATGCCCCCTTCCCTGTACCCCCTGAGTCGCCTGCAGGGTGAGCTCGCTGTATAAGCCCCGTTGCCCAGCCCGGTTTCTGCTGTGGATCAGTGTGTGCAAAGGCGTGGGGAGATTACAAAGCAACGCAATGAGGCGCAGAGCTCCGTCTCTGCTTGTAGTAGCAGGGACGTAGCAGCAGGTGCATCGGCCGAGAGGCTGAACAGTGAGGGCGGCCCGGTGTCGGGCGAACGGTCAGGTCATGATACTGTGGTCCACTCCTCAGTGGTAGGGGGGAGCGGCCCGGTGTCGGGGGCAGCTTCGGTAGCCTCGGTGCCCCTGAATACTGTTGCCGCTGATCACTTAGTTGAGGAGCGGCGGCAGTGTGAGGGGGTTACTGGGGCTGGGAGTTCCGGTCCTCCCAAAGTCCTATTTTGTGTTGGTGCCGCTGGTCAACAAGATCCTGATGCTAAGGATCAGCGGTGCCTCACAGCAGCTAAAGATCAACGGCGCCTGGTAGCAACCATGAAGCAGCTGAAAATATCAACTGATGATGCGGAGGGCACACATAAAACCAGGGGTGAGGTCACCTCCAGTTCTATGGAGGAGACTCAGCCCCTTGTGCCTGATGATGCGGAGGCCAAAGTGTCACCCCCTGTTGTCACTGGTCCAGCAGGAGTGAATGTGGTGGGTATGGATGCGGAAAACTCTTTGTCTAGTGGTGTGGTTGCTGGTTTGGTGGAGGGTGAGGGGGTTATGGATACTGTTGGTGTGGATATGGACACTGGTCCAGTTGCCCCCCTGGTGGTGGCAGCACCTGTCAGGAGCTTTGCCGCTGTCACCTCTGGGGGAAATAGGGCGTCCTCGTCTCTGGGCTCTGGGGACGGCATGTTGCAACGGCGTCTCCTGGAGGCTCTAAAGAAGGGGGAGAGATCACTAATGGTAGAGGGTCGAGAGGTTGATCTATCCTTCTGGATAGAGAGGCATGGCCTCGGGGCCTTCCGAGAGCAAAGAGTGGGGGATACAGTGTGGTCCCTCCCAACGGCCGGGTAGTGTGCGTAGGAATGTGGTCCGTCTTCGGTGGAGGGGCAGTGATGCATGTCCTCCAAGGTCGAAGGTTGTGGAGCTCCTGCTGAGGATGGGCTTCAAGGTGATTGACATCTATGCCTTGATACATCCCTATTCCACACCTGAGTTTGATGTCAGCTTTGTTCGGCCGGAGGGGCTTGAACTCTTCTGGTTGAACTATGAGTTGGCAAAAAATGAGCCCGGCTGGCTAGACTTTGCCATTCAGGCGGTGTCTCGCCAAAATGAAATCAAGAAAGTGACCGTGATGACATGTAAGGAGTCGCTTTCTTGTTATGACATTATGACGTGGCTTGGCTGGTATGGAGAGGTAGTGGAGATGCCAAAGAAAAACCATGACAAGTTTGGTATCTGGTCAGGGGCCTGGACATTTATGGTAAAACTTAAGCGTTCAGGTGGTACGGTTGCCCACATACCATCATCTGCCTTCCTAGGTAGGGATCGTATCCTGGTCTTCTACCAGGGGTAACCGAAGCTCTGTCACAAGTGCGGTGACCCCACACACTTCAGCGCAAACTGCACTGTGCAGAAATGTGCATTGTGTGGGGATATCGGCCATCTTGCTGCATCTTGTGTGGAGATTAGGTGCCACCTGTGTGGTGAATTAGGTCACCCATTCAGCCCTTGTCCTCGCTCCTTCGCTAATGCAGTCGTGACCCCGGTGGGAGAAAGCCGCGAGGCTGATTCTGCTGGGGAAGGGACTAGCAGGGGTGAGGGAGCTGAGGGGCCAAGGAGGAAAAGCAATAAAAAGACGCCTGCCCAGCTGAGGCGTCTAGACAAGCGCAGACAGGATAGGGAGCTGGGCGAGCCTTGGGCTACTGCGGCGGCCCCTGTCCTGGACACCAGTCCTGCTGCTGAGGCCCCGAGGGATGATGAGTTGGATGAGGAGGTCAGGAGGATCCACAGGGAGGAAATCGCCACTGCCTCCGAATCCTCCCATTATGAAAGTATGGATGAGGATAATAGGCAGTGGCTACAGGAAAAGCGTAAGCTTGGCACCAAAAAGAAGAGAAAGAAGGGAGATAAGACATCTTCTCCCGCTCTGACCAAGGTACCTAAGGAAGGAAAAACTGACTCCCCTCTGGTTGGTCTTCCTAACCGGTTCCAAGCCCTTGAGAACATCTCTTCCTCTGAGGAGGAAGTTGAGGGTGAGGTTCCAGCTTCGGCGGGGCTTAAAGGGGGCGCCAAGTCTCCTTCTTCTGGGAATGTAAGGTCCTTGGAGGGAGGGACTGGCCCAGAGTCTGGAGACGAGGATAAAAAAGAAAAAAACATGTGGAAATGGACACCTCTATGTCATTAAAGAGGGGAGTGGGAAGAAGAAAGCCATCTAACTCAATCACCAATGATGGCGGTACCCACTCCGTTGACGCTGGCGTCCATTATTGTCGCCAGCATAAAGTCAAATACAGCTAGATTTGCGGCCTTTGATTTTCTCAGCCGGGTTGAAGCTGACATTTTCTTTTTGCAAGAGACCAGGCTGCCAAACATGGCAGACGTGTTTAAAGCTAAAAGGGAGTGGAGACTCGGGCCCTCCTATTGGTCTCTTGTGGCCGAGCCGTATAGCGGAGTGGCGGTCCTTTTTACCGCACCGGTGGAATGCCGACTGGTTATTGAGTTAGAAATGGGGAGGTGCCTGATCTTAGATGTCCTCATGAAGGGACAAGAGCTCCGGCTCATCAACATCTATGGTCTCCAATCTAAGTGGGACCGGAAGTGTCTCTTTATGAGGATCAAGCCCTACCTTTTTACAAGTCGGCAGGTTGTCTTTGGAGGGGACTTCAATGCTCTTACGAGGCCCCGAGATAGAGGAGGTTCCAGAGACAAGTTGACTTATGATAGCTTCGCCCTTAATAGTATAGCTAGTGAGGCTCGCCTGGTGGATGTCCACATTCGGCACACCCCAGGCCACGAGGGGTTCACTTATCATAGAGGTAACTGTAGGTCTAGAATAGATAGGTTTTATTTAAAGGAGGAAGCTGTCTCTTCAGCAGTGTCTGTTGTTGAGGTGGAGTTCTCCGACCACTGTTTAATTTTGTTTTCTCTGAATGTTACAGGGACCCTCCGGATGGGAAGAGGCTTTTGGAGGCTCAATTTGTCTCTCTTGGAAGAATCGGAGATAAGACAGTCCTTTGAGGATTTTCTTCAGAGCCAGGTACCCTTACTGGATCTTTGTAGTAGTAAGTCAGAGTGGTGGGAGATGTTCAAGGAAAGGGTGGCGAGATTCTTCCGCCAGCTCTCGAGCCTCAGGAGTCTGAGCAGGTAGCGCCTGTATCAGGGTCTGAGGAGGAAACTCGAGCATCTTGTCTCAACTGGAGGTAGTTGCGAGGAAATCTCCAGAGTGAAATCTTTGCTTATGAGGAGTCAGTACGATAGACACGCATCTTTGGTTTTTGAGAGGGATTACGGGAAGTACCGCTCACCCGACCCTTACAGAAACTGCAAGATGTCAGTGAATAGTAAAGTGGTTACAGGACTGGTCGACACTACGGGGTCCCTGAGACGATCCAGATCAGGGATCCTGGAGGTTGTCAGATCCTTCTACTTGCACCTCCTGGGGAAGAGGGATCTTGATTGGGATGAGATGTCGGCTTTCCTGGCTGAAGCCATCCCCGAACCAGGGGTAGACCCCTCTCTTGACGTTTTGACAGAAATGATCAGGGAAGAGGAAGTTCAGTTGGTGATTGAAGGGCTTGCCCCCAAAAAATCGCCTGGTCCAGATGGCTTAACATCTGAATTCTATAAGACCTTTAAGATCATTTTGGTTCCCCTCTTGACTGAGGTATTCAATGAGTGTCTTTCCTCGGGCACTCTGCTGAAGTCAATAAGGAGGTCTGCTCTGATCATCTTGTCAAAGGGTAAGGACCCATCTTGCATTGAGAATTGGCGTCCCATAGCGCTTCTCAATGCAGACAGGAAGGTTCTGGCAAAAGTGCTGTTTAATCGGCTGGTGAAATTTGCACCCCGACTCCTTTCGGAGGCCCAACATTGCTCTGTTCCAGGCCGCAGCACATTTAGTGCTGTGTCCGAGAGGCAGTGGAGCAGGGTAGGGCTGGTCACTGGAAGGGGTACATGCTGTCACTGGACCAGGCAAAAGCGTTTTATCGGGTTAATCACGAGAACCTCTGGTCCGTCCTTCTGAGATATGGCGTGCCCGGGGGGGTTTGTTGATTGGCTTAAGACCTTGTACAGTGGGGCAGAGAGTTTCCTGCTTGTGAATGGTTGGATTGGCAGCTCTTTTGAGGTTGGGTCCGGTGTTCGCCAGGGTTGTCCCTTGAGCCCGCTGCTGTACATGTTTGCGATTGACCCTCTTCTTAGGAAGGTGGAGCGTGGACCTTTGGCCGGGATCAAGATGGACCAGGCAGCACCGGGTGGTGGCGTATGCCGATTATGTCACTGTGTTTGTTTCCTCTCACGAGGAGGCAGGGTGGCTGATGTCAGAGGTAGATCGCTACTCGGAGGCATCCGGATCCAAGATCAACCGGGATAAGTTTGTGAGTCTCTGGCTGGGAGGAGGAGATCCTGATCAAAACGTACCTGCTCCCTTTACTGATTTATCTGGGCAGTGTGTGCATCTTGCCGGAATCTCTCTGGACTTGGGTCTACAGTTTGTTCTTCCAACTGTTATGGGGGAATAGACTAAACCTAGTCAAGAGGGAGGTTACTTGCCGTACGAGGAGACTAGGAGGGTTGGGTATGGTCAACCCTGTGATATTCCTTGTGGATACCTTCATTAAGGTCAATTGTAGCGCCCCCACTGCCGCAGGGCCGAGGGGTACCCGGTACCGGGCCTCTGAGTCTCTGCTCTGGGGTTGTCACGGTGGCTAGGCCCCGGTCCGTGACCCTGCCGAGGGGCGCACAAAGATGTGGATAGATGTGGATGGTGATGGTGGTGCAGATGCCGTAGTGGTGCGGTGCAGTAAATAACGAGGACACCAGGTTGCAGTCTCTTTACCTCTTTACTGAAGATCTCTGGATCCTCAGTCCAGAATACGGTTCACCAGGCTGCGCAAGTCCGGCCGGTCCAATGGCACCTCCAGAGTTCTCTTCACAGGTGGAAATCTGTGCCTTCCCTCTAGCGCTAGGTGTTGCGGTCCTTCCCTGCTGTGCTTACAGAAAGTCCCCACAACTGTTGTGTCTGTTTCTTAAGTTCCCTCACAACTCGATTAGATGATGTTCTGCTAATCCTCCGTCCCTCCCTGATGTTCTGGTTGGGACGGCACCCGTTTGACGGGTAGGCTCGGAGCTCTTCCGGGACCCTAGAGTCGCCCCTCTCCACAAGTTGCCCCCCAAGACTGCATAGGTGATTTAAGTGAGACAGCCCGCCTTAGACTGACTGTCCTGCCGCTGTTTAGAGTATTGCTTGAAGCTGAATATTATAATACTCTCTCGGCGTTCCGGCCACCGGTTGTGCGCCTCAGTAGGATGTTGCCTCGGTCTTACAGCACGACTCCTACTGGTATTCTCCTTATTGCTTTGATCTCGTTTCTCACTCAGCACAATCTATCTCGCTTCTGATCCTTTCTTGGGCACCGCCGCTATCCTGAGCAGGCACGGTCCCGTTACGTTCGCTCAAGTTGCCAAGCCTCTGTCAGGATCCCACCCCTGACAGAGACCCTACTGTATCTTCCCCCACAACACCCTCTGCCACAAGGTGTTGCCTGGTTCCAACCCAGTCAGCTTTCTCATCTAACTTCCTGCCTGACCCCCAGTTTACCCACTATGGTGGGGAGTGGCCTAGTGAATAGAACCCTTAGCTCCCCCCGGAGGCCCGACTATGAAATGTATTGGTGTCTGTGATACCTGATCAGATGAACTCCTTCAGTGCCATCAGACGTGCCATAGCTCCCCTTAGCGGCGGAGCCACAGTACTGCAACGACCAGGACTCTGGGGCGCTGCACTCCCCCCTGGTTAAACACAGTACTCCAGGACTGGGAAGAAAACAACAATACAAGTTAGCAAAAAGACATACAGTTTTGTTGAGTGCAATAACAATAAGTAAGCTTGAACAGAGCTTCCCTTTATGGGAGGTGAGGACGCTTGAACGTTACAAACATGGTTAACATTATAAATTACAGGCTATAAATAACTCCTGTTACCCAACCGGGTATTCTACTTAGTGCAAACTTTTGAATAATAAGTTAACATTGTCCTTAAGGATGTACACTCTGAATCCGCTAAAGACCTTCTTATAATCACATTATAAGGCAATTTAACTTTTACATTCTCCTTCTTTAAATCTGCAGGACCGCCTGTCCTATTGGCACCAGACCTACTGCCTCTCCTTTCTCACAGGACCGCTCCTTTCAGCCCGAGCCTTCTGTCTTTCAACTACTATACACAGTATAGAACATAACATTACTTTCAGTTTAAGAGCACCGAGCCATCTCTACATGACTCCTATGAGGACTCAGGGTTTACCTTCTGTCCTCGTTGTCTATCAACATTATCAAACATTTTCTATAGAACATTAAACCTTCTCATTATCTTTCTCACTAACATGCACGCTGGACACTACGTCTACCCCTACGGGCCCACTGCGTCCTTCTTCTAGCTTTCTCTTTCTTTCAGGGAACATCATCAGCATTTCTTTACAATTAACTAGTTGGATACATATAACTTTTTCTCGCAAACATTATCATCACTTTCTCTTTATCAAAACATTATTGCTATCTCTCAGTCTTAAAGCAATATTACTCTCTTAAGTGCAACAAATGAACATCCCCTTTAAGAGGGGACCAAGTCTCTATGAGGTAGCATATCTTCTCAAGCTACCAGTCTGTACTCAGCAAAGGTTCCAGTGTGGTATCTTCACAAAGAGTCCTTTTTGAAGTAAAACCAGTAGGGAGCACCTTTAATAAGGTGCAAACTATTTACAAAAAGTTTGTATCATGCACTGTTCATGATTGCGGCAGTTCTGGAAACTTTGTATAAAAAAACTCAGAAAAATAAACAAAACAATAGGGATCCCGGGTCAACAAAGGGATCCCTTTAAGAGTTTACCCTGAACGGGTTTAGCAGCAAAATAGTAAAACAGTAACTATATACATACTCATGGTATCGAGGTTTATCCTTCCACGTCTGGGGGTGGCCTTTGTTTTCCGGCCGATGCAGCACCTGTACTGGTAGTTGGTCTCTCAGATGCCATCAGATCAGCCGGTGTCTGGATTTGAAGGCTAATCCTGCTTGCAAGTTCAGTGGCCGCAACAAGGCGTACGGTGGTGATAGTAACAAGATCTGGCAAATCAGGCTCAGTCATGATCGGGGCAACAGGTGATGCTCCCTCAGGCTCACACCGTCGGACGTTCCGAGCGCACCACCCTTGTGCGTTCCGGTGGCGGGTGTAGGTCACCTGATCCCCCCTTCGCAAGGGATCCCCATCTCGGCTGCAGCGGGGAGTTTTCACGTTGTAACTAGTAACAAAGACGTCAGTTGGTAGTCCCGGTTCCTGTATGGAGCCCCATCCCCTCTTCGGGTGGTAGGCCAGCACAGTTCCCCGCTTTACCACGTCTTTCCTGCCGTGCGCAGACTTTCTACGTTGTGTATCATGTTGTTCGGCCTCGTCTCGATCCTTCCAGTGGTGGATTAGACATTGCTTATATTGCTCCCAAGTGAGCACTGCAAGGGTGAGGCCGTCCTCCCGGGCTCCATCCGGCCCGGTCCAGGGGGTGTCCCACCGGAGGATCACCCCGTCTGGGCCCACATCTATGGGTTCTCCCATCTTGGTTGGTAGCGGAGGCACTAGCTTCCCCATCGTGTTAGAGGTGAGGATCACCCGCTCCACCGAGAAGAAACGATTATTGCTGGGGTGAGGAGCGGTCACAGGAGCGGGATCGGTCAGGGGAGCCGGATCGGTCGGGGGAGCAGAATCGGCCGGGGGAGTAGGGGTGCCGTCCATACCTGCGCCTGATGTGATTCCACCGATGTCGATCTGTTCCGTTGACAAGGACACTGGAATCAGCTGCAGCCCGGACCGCGGCTCCTCTTCGGCAGCCTCCGGATGCAGCTCCGCTCTCCATGGCTCCTCCTCCGCTAGTTCCAAGGTTGGGATAGGTAGATTCGGCCCCTCCGCCGCCGGCTCCAAGGAGTTCAGATCCTTCTGCGGCGGTGGGCACTGGTCCGCTATTGGCGGGCGAGGGCAAGTCGGAACCGCTCCTTCCATGCCCGGGCACTTGCTGATCATCATCGCGGTCCGACATTCGGTGGCAATGCATGCATCTGGCTCCGCTATTTCTCCAGGGTCGAGCTCCTCCTTCACCTCGGTCCCGCCGTTGGAAGTCAGGGGGCTGTCCTCTGCTTTGAGGCAGGTCATCGCTTTGCAGCAAGAGGCGCAGGGGGCGGTCGCCGTTTCTGGCGCCACTTTGATAGGCTCCTCCCATGGCACGCCCTCCTTCTTCTTTGGCGCAGCAATGGCGGCAGTTTTGGCGGGAACTTCTGGCGGCAAGCGGCAATACACAGCCCTTCCAATAAAGTACAGTAAATCACAGTTCCAAGGCACACATGACCTGATTCTTCAGGCTTAAGTAGATCCTGTTCGTGATGCCAAGTTGTAGCGCCCCCACTGCCGCAGGGCCGAGGGGTACCCGGTACCGGGCCTCAGAGTCTCTGCTCTGGGGTTGTCACGGTGGCTAGGCCCCGGTCCGTGACCCTGCCGAGGGGCGCACAGTCAAAGATGTGGATAGATGTGGATGGTGATGGTGGTGCAGATGCCGTAGTGGTGCGGTGCCGTAAATAACGAGGACACCAGGTTGCAGTCTCTTTACCTCTTTACTGAAGATCTCTGGATCCTCAGTCCAGAATACGGTTCACCAGGCTGCGCAAGTCCGGCCGGTCCAATGGCACCTCCAGAGTTCTCTTCACAGGTGGAAATCTGTGCCTTCCCTCTAGCGCTAGGTGTTGCGGTCCTTCCCTGCTGTGCTTACAGAAAGTCCCCACAACTGTTGTGTCTGTTTCTTAAGTTCCCTCACAACTCAATTAGATGATGTTCTGCTAATCCTCCGTCCCTCCCTGATGTTCTGGTTGGGACGGCACCCGTCTGACGGGTAGGCTCGGAGCTCTTCCGGGACCCTAGAGTCACCCCTCTCCACAAGTTGCCCCCCAAGACTGCATAGGTGATTTAAGTGAGACAGCCCGCCTTAGACTGACTGTCCTGCCGCTGTTTAGAGTATTGCTTGAAGCTGAATATTATAATACTCTCTCGGCGTTCCGGCCACCGGTTGTGCGCCTCAGTAGGATGTTGCCTCGGTCTTACAGCACGACTCCTACTGGTATTCTCCTTATTGCTTTGATCTCGTTTCTCACTCAGCACAATCTATCTCGCTTCTGATCCTTTCTTGGGCACCGCCACTATCCTGAGCAGGCACGGTCCCGTTACGTTCGCTCAAGTTGCCAAGCCTCTGTCAGGATCCCACCCCTGACAGAGACCCTACTGTATCTTCCCCCACAACACCCTCTGCCACAAGGTGTTGCCTGGTTCCAACCCAGTCAGCTTTCTCATCTAACTTCCTGCCTGACCCCCAGTTTACCCACTATGGTGGGGAGTGGCCTAGTGAATAGAACCCTTAGCTCCCCCCGGAGGCCCGACTATGAAATGTATTGGTGTCTGTGATACCTGATCAGATGAACTCCTTCAGTGCCATCAGACGTGCCATAGCTCCCCTTAGCGGCGGAGCCACAGTACTGCAACGACCAGGACTCTTGGGCGCTGCACAATATTGCAAACCTCTGGAAAGAGAGGGCTCCTCCGTGGGTATTCTCCTGTAGGGAATGGTTTCAGCCTTTCTTCCAGGAATGGGAGACAGGAGTGCAAGTGAAGGATCTTCGCACACCGCATGGACATCTTCCGGCTTACGCTACCTTGGTTCTGAAGGTAATTCGTCGGTGTGGTCTGGGAATGTGGGAGATCAGGACTCTGCCAAGGAAACTCCTTGACAATAGGGTTCTGTTGACCCATTTCCAGAGGCCTCTGGCACTCAGGGACTGCCCAAGTCGGGATCTTGGGGTGGGTTTACATCTTTTGAATTCTATCAGGATCCCCTCAAAGTTTTGGGACGTGGCTTGGCACTGCTTCCATAGGAAGCTGTGTGTGAGGGACAATCTGAAGTGTAGGAGCTCTGAGGACAGGAATTGTCCTCGGGAGCATTGTGGTACCTTGCTGGAAAGCATGGACTACTTCCTGCTTCATTGTCCCTTCAACACAGAGGTGTACAACAGGGTGGGCGCCTTCATTGGCTGGTCTCGGCTGGCCGGTCTCTCCTATGCGGAATGGGCCTATGGAGCATTCGGAGACCTTGGTGGTCGGGACCGCTGCACCTTATTTCTAGTTAGCGCAGTGGTTAGGTATCACACGTGGAACGCGCTGTGCTTAGTATCGACGCAACGAAAAATCCTTCCAGTGGACGATGTGTTTAGGACCATACTCGGGGACCTGGTGAAGGTGCACTCTCTGGAGTATGGGAGACTGGCCACACGGAGGGCCGCGCTCCTCTGGAG
Organism: Ranitomeya variabilis; assembly: GCF_051348905.1. NCBI lineage: Eukaryota > Metazoa > Chordata > Amphibia > Anura > Dendrobatidae > Ranitomeya > Ranitomeya variabilis. The sequence continues at coordinate 449,338,443 of NC_135233.1, forward strand.
GGGCTTTTCTTCTAGTGTGCCCTAGTCTGGTCATCTCCTTTCCTGGTGGTGGGCTGCTGCTGACACTGTAGATTTTTGTTTTGTTTGATCATTATACAGTGATGTAGGGCTGCAGGCGCCGAACTTGGGCTTCGTGATTTGTGATTATTGTGGTGAGTGCTGCTGTATATATTGTATATGGGGATATAGATTTGGGTGTAGGTGTTAGGTTGAGTGGTGGGAAAAGGGGGGAGGTGGGTTTATCTTGTGGGACTATGGGACACTGGGTTGTTTCAGGGAAAAGCTGGCACTGCCTGATCTGGCCTATGGACGTTGGACATGAACTGAGGCATGAGACGCAGGACCAGCTCTCAGGTCAGTGCGGGGGGTTGGGAATGGAGGATAGCTTAGTATTGTGTATATTTGCATAGTTTGTGGTTATTTTATTTATAAAAAAATAAATAAAAAAAAAAAAATAATAATAATAATAATAATAAAAAAATATATATGTATGTGTATATAGCCTTTGTTTGCTATTGTTTATTTGTTTTTGTGTGCTATTGTTTATATTGTTTGCTATTATTTAGTTCGGTGACTGAACCAGAAGGTGTAAGTACTTAATGTTAGTTATTATTAGTTATTATTCTGTATATATAATATGTGTGAGAGGAGAGGATGAGCGGCTGGACCAGTGTTCATTATACTGATTATTTTCTGGCTGATATTTCTATTTTGTTTCTGTTATTATTATTGTTATGTTTTCATTTTTATAATAAAAGATCTACAGGATGTAACTCAGGATCAGTAATGTAATGTATGTACACAGAGCCTTTTGTTTGTGTAGATTATAATTATACATATTATACTCTTTATGCCATTAAATGTTTTGCTGCAGTTTCAGTCCCCTCCTGTTTCTTGTGTCTGAATATTTATCTAATGAAGCATCATCCCCCTCCATCCCCACCATCTGTTCTCCATCATCAGACACAGTCCACATGTTGCTCCTGTCTGTACTTAGGAAAATTCAGCAACAACAGAATGATGAGTCACTCACAGGATGGTTCCTTGTCTGAGCGGCTCGTGTACATACTGGCAGATATATTAGGCCGTAGTCAAATACAATATTGTTACAATTCGTTTGCCTATAGTTTATTATAATATGAGATGTATAAATAGGGGTGTTTATTTTCAGTGCATTTCTTCGGCAAAAATCACATGAAAAAGGCACGTTTTGTTTTATTTACAATCGGAAAACTCGTCATAGAACTGGCATATCACTTGTTTCACACGATTGTAACAAAAATGGTTTAATTTCCATCCAGACCCACGTTTGATCCAGGTGTCAATTTTTATGATCATTTCTGTCTGTTTTTCTCATATTAACAGAAAACATTTCTTCTCTTCTCCTGGCTGTTAAATGGTAAAATGCGTACAGAATCCCCATGTCATCCTTTTATTATCCATTTATTTTTTCCATGAGGCCATTGACTTGCATTAGTGAGTTTGATCTGCGGCAGGGGTCAATGTACGACATGTCTCTATATTTCACATTCATTGCATTGTAGACTAAAATAAATCAAACAGCCCTTCTCTACACTTATTCTATAGTCCTATACTAATCCCTAGATACATTATATGTTTACATGTCTGTTGTGTTTGCTTTTTTATCTCACTGAGACTAAAGGCCCCGTCACACATAGCGATTTACCAACGATCACGACCAGCGATACGACCTGGCCGTGATCGTTGGTAAGTCGCTGTGTGGTCGCTGGGGAGCTGTCACACAGACCGCTCTCTCCATCGACCAACGATCAGGGGAACGACTTCGGCATCGTTGAAACTGTCTTCAAGGATGCCGAAGTCCCCCTGCTGCACCCGGGTAACCAGGGTAAACATCGGGTTACTAAGCGCAGGGCCGCGCTTAGTAACCCGATGTTTACCCTGGTTACCAGCGTAAATGTAAAAAAAAAAAAAACACTACATACTCACCATCTGATGTCCGTCAGGTCCCTTGCCGTCCGCTTCCTGCTCTGACTGAGTGCCGCCGTACAGTGAGAGCAGAGCGCAGCAGTGACGTCACCGCTGTGCTGTACTTTCACTTTACGGCCGGCAGTCAGTCAGAGCAGGAAGCGGACGGCAAGGGACCTGACGGACATCAGATGGTGAGTATGTACTGTTTTTTTTTTTTTTACATTTACACTGGTAACCAGGGTAAACATCGGGTTACTAAGCGCGGCCCTGCGCTTAGTAACCCGATGTTTACCCTGGTTACCAGTGAAGACATCGCTGGATCGGTGTCACACACACCGATTCATCGATGTCAGCGGGACCTCAATGACCAAAAAAAGGTCCAGGCCATTCCGACACGACCAGCGATCTCACAGCAGGGGCCGGGTCGCTGGTACGTGTCACACATAGCGAGATCGCTACTGAGGTCGCTGTTGCGTCACAAAACTTGTGATTCAGCAGCGATCTCGCTAGCGATCTCGCTATGTGTGACGGGGCCTTAAGGGTCTATTTTAAGGAATAATAAAACTTAAAGTTATATTTTAAACTTACCATTACCTTGCTATATACTGTTTATACAAATAGTTTGAGTCCATAATAAATAAAAGTATAAACCACAACGTTTATAGTAAACATATGTGGGAGATAAATACAAACATGACACATTTGCTCCAATGCTCCAATTTTACCCCCCCAAATTGTGATGTGATTCTTTTCCAGTCCACCGATTAGACAATAGTGCAATATTTTGTCTGGTCTTATGTTAGGGGACAACACAAGTCCACAAGATTGGGGATCAGCTGACGCATTTATTAGTCACCTGTCTGCTGAATCTATGGGGAATGAATCACCCCTGGAACAGATGAGGAAGCCAAGGTACAGGGCGGGCTGCTAACCCCCTGGAGGGAATTTACTTTTTATGGTTACGCAGCACATATTTCCTAAATTTACAGTAAATCTGGACAGACCCGTCTGCACACCTGTTTGTGCTTTCCTGTACTCTGCAGGTAACATGCAATAAAAAATTCTAACAATCCAGGTCACAGGTGGGAACGGAGATGTTTTTGGAGCAGAATTTGTAAATCATGTTTATTGAAGCGAATAAACAATACAAAACATAGTAAAATAGGAACATAAGAACATAATCAATTTAGTTGTTAGGTTCTTATCTAGATTTCTGGCAAAATGTTAGTGACCTTACATTTTCAGGATTTTTATTAGCCAGGACCAAGAACGTTGCGTTTTTTTATTTTTTGTTATGCATATTTAAAGCTGCGTTTTCCAGTACCAGCAAAAGCTATGAGTTCAGAAATCTCCTGCACACGCATTGTTTTTTTCAAGGACGTCCCCCTGACAGCACATTGGAGGACGTCCTCCTCCTTGCAGGGACAGGAAAAACAACACGAGAGGTTAAAAGGTCCCACTCCGCCCCCTTTCCTTCAGTGTTTTGAAAGCCCGAGGTTTATCCGATGAAGTCATTTCAACCATTCAGGCTAGTAGGAAACCGGTAACTTCAGCCATTTACTACAAAATCTGGAAAAAATTCTGTATGGAGGGTGGCAGGTCGGCCGTGATGCCAGAAACCCTGGACGTTCCCAGAGTTCTGGATTTTCTCCAATCTGGTTTCAACATGGGCCTTAGGCCTAGTACCCTTAAGGTGCAGATTTCGGCCCTCAGCACTTTCTTAGATTATCCTTTGACTTCTCACCCTTGGATAAGTAGATTTGTAAAAAGCCATCCAGAGATTGCGTCCCACTTTTAGACAATTGACTCCCACCTGGGACTTAAACCTAGTCCTCATGGCCCTATGTAAGAACCCTTATACCCTTAAGATATGCCTATTTCGGTTTGTACATGGAAAACAGCCTTTTTGGTAGCTATTACAACAGCTAAAAGAGTGGTAGAATTCAAGCCCTGTCTATTAGGGATCCTTACCTTCAGATACGTGACAACCATATAATTTTAAAATTAGATCCATCGTTTATCCCTAAAATAGCTTCAGTGCAAAACCGAAATCAGGAGATTTTACCCTCCTTTTGTGAAAACCCCTCTAATGCAAAGGAGCAAGCGTTACATTCCCTTGATGTCAGACAAGCAGTCTTAAGGTACCTTCACACTAAACGACTTTGCAACGATAACGATAGCGATCCGTGACTTTGCAGCGTCCTGGATAGCGATATCGTTGTGTTTGACACGCAGCAGCGATCAGGATCCTGCTGTGATATCGCTGGTCGTTGCTGAAAGTTCAGAACTTTATTTGGTCGTCAGATCGGCGTGTATCGGCGTGTTTGACAGCAAAAGCAACGATGCCAGCAATGTTTTACAATGGTAACCAGGGTAAATATCGGGTTACTAAGCGCAGGGCCGCGCTTAGTAACCCGATATTTACCCTGGTTACCATTGTAAATGTAAAAAAAAAACAGTACATACTCACCCTCTGATATCCGTCAGGTCCCTGGCCGTCTGCTTCCCGCACTGACTGTGAGCGCCGGCCGGCCGTAAAGCACAGCACAGCGGTGACGTCACCGCTGTGCTCTGCTTTTACTTTACGGCTGGCGCTCACAGTCAGTGCGGGAAGCAGACAGCCAGGGACCTGACGGACATCAGAAGGTGAGTATGTACTGTTTTTTTTTTACATTTACAATGGTAACCAGGGTAAACATCGGGTTACTAAGCACGGCCCTGCGCTTAGTAACTCGATGTTTACCCTGGTTACCCGGGGACTTCGGCATCGTTGGTCGCTGGAGAGCTGTCTGTGTGACAGCTCTCCAGCGACCACACAGCGACGCTGCAGCGATCGGCATCGTTGTCGATATCGCTGCAGCGTCGCTTAATGTGAAGGTACCTTTAGACTATCTAGAGTCCACTAGTACCTGGAGAAGGGTCCTAACCTATTTATCCATTTTGGGGGAAAAAATAGGGGTAAAAAAGCTTCTAAAACTTCTATAGTTAGATGGATCACAACGGTAATTGCTAAAGTAGATTGTCCAGCAGGAATCCCGACCTGTGACGCCACGTAGGCATCATGAAAGTCGGTGCCAATCCGACCTGTGACGCCTTTGTGGCGTCATGGAGGGATCGCGTCCCTGCAGATCAGGTGAAAGGGTTAACTCCAATTTCACCCGATCTGCAGGGACAGGGGGAGTGGTACTTCAGCCCAGGGGGGTGGCTTCACCCCCCCGTGGCTACGATCGCTCTGATTGGCTGTTGAAAGTTAAACAGCCAATCAGAGTGATTTGTAATATTTCACCTATGAAAACTGGTGAAATATTTCAATCCAGCCATGGCCGATGCTGCAATATCATCGGCCATGGCTGGAAACGCTGATCTGCCCCCCCACCACCACCACCGATCTCCTCCCCGGACCTCCGTCCTGTGCTCCGCTCCCCTCCGTCCGCCTGTCCGCTCCCCCGTCCTCCTGTCTGCTCCCCCAGTGTTCCGATCCCATCCCCCCGTGCTCCGATCCCCCCCAGTGCTCCGATCCCCCCCCCCTCATACTTACCGAGCCTCCCGGTGTTCGTCTGTCTGCTCCATGGGTGCCGCCATCTTCCAAAATGGCGGGCGCATGCGCAGTGCGCCCGCCGAATCTGCCAGCCGGCAGATTTGTTCCAGGTACATTTTAATCACTGTGATAACACCTATGACAGTGATCAAAATAATAAAAATAGTAAATGAACCCCCCCTTTATCACCCCCATAGGTAGGGACAATAATAAAATAAATTATATTTACTTTTATTTTTCCACTAGGGTTAGGGTTAGGGTTAGGGCTAGGGTTAGGGTTAGGGCTAGGGTTAGGGCTAGGGTTAAGGTTAGAACTAGGGTTAGGGTTAAGTCTAGGGTTAGGGTTAGGGCTAGGGTTAGGGCTAGGGTTAGAATTAGGGTTAGAACTAGGGTTAGGGTTAGAATTAGACTATGTGCAGACGGTGTGGATTTGGGTGCAGATCCGCAGCGGATTGGCCGCTGCAGATTCGTAGCAGTTTTCCATCAGGTTTACAGTACCATGTAAACCTATGGAAAACCAAATCCGCTGTGCCCATGGTGCGGAAAATACCGCACGGAAACGCTGCATTGTATTTTCCGCAGCATGTCAATTCTTTGTGCAGATTCCGCAGCGTTTTACACCTGTTCCTCTATAGGAATCCACAGGTGAAATCCGCACAAAAAACACTGGAAATCCGCAGTAAATCCGCAGGTAAAACGCAGTGCCTTTTACCTGCGGATTTTTAAAAAATGGTGCGGAAAAATCTCACACGAATCCGCAACGTGGGTACAAAACCTTAGGGTTAGGGTTGGAATTAGGGCTAGGTTTGGAACTAGGGTTAAGATTAGGCTTGTGGTTAGGGTTATGGTTAGGGTTAGGGGTGTGTTGGGGTTGGGGTTGTGGTTAGGGTTGGGATTAGGGTTAGGATTAGGGTTGGGATTAGGGTTAGGGGTGTGTTGGGGTTAGGGTTGTGGTTAGGGGTGTGTTGGGGTTAGGGTTGCGATTAGGGTTATGGCTAGAGTTGGGATTAGGGTTAGGGGTGTGTTGGGGTTAGTGTTGGAGTTAGAATTGAGGGGCTTCCACTGTTTAGGCACATCAGGGGTCTCCAAACGCAACATGGCGCCACCATTGATTCCAGCCAATCTTGCGTTCAAAAAGTCAAATGGTGCTCCCTCCCTTCCGAGCCCCAACGTTCGCCCAAACAGTGGTTTACCCCAACATATGAGGTACCAGCATACTCAGGACAAACTGGGCAACAACTATTTGGGTCTAGTTTCTCCTGTTCCCCTTGCGAAAATAAAGAATTGCTTGCTAAAACATGATTTTTGAGGAATGAAAAATTATTTTTTATTTTCACGGCTCTGCGTTATAAACTTCTGTGAAGCACTTGGGGGTTCAAAGTGCTCACCACACATCTAGATAAGTTCCTTGGGGGGAATAGTTTCAAAACTGGGGTCACTTGTGGGGGGTTTCTACTGTTTAGGCACATCAGGGGCTCTGCAAACGCAACGTGACGACCGCAGACCATTCCATCAAAGTTTGCATTTCAAAACATCACTACTTCCCTTCCGAGCCCCGACGTGTGCCCAAACAGTGGTTTACCCCCACATATGGCATATCAACGTACTCAAGACAAACTGGGCAACAAACATTGCGGTCCAATTTCTCCTCTTACCCTAGCAAAAATAAAAAATTGCTTGCTAAAACATAATTTTTGAGGAATGAAAAATTATTTTTTATTTTCACGGCTCTGCGTTATAAACTTCTGTGAAGCACTTGGGGGTTCAAAGTGCTTATCACACATCTAGATAAGTTCCTTGTGGGGTCTACTTTCCAAAATGGGGTCACGTGTGGGGGATTTCTACTGTTTAGGCACATCAGGGGCTCTGCAAACGCAACGTGATGACCGCAGACCATTCCATCAAAGTCTGCATTTCAAAACATCACTACTTCCCTTCCGAGCCCCGACGTGTGCCCAAACCGTGGTTTACCCCCACATATGGCATATCAACCTACTCAAAACAAACTGGCCAACAAATATTGGGGTCCAATTTCTCCTGTTACCCTTGTGAAAATAAAAAATTGCGTGGTAAAACATCATTTTTGAGGAAAGAAAAATGATTTTTTATTTTCACGGCTCTGCGTTATAAACTTCTGTGAAGCACTTGAGGGTTCAAAGTGCTCACCACATATCTAGATAAGTTCCTTGGGGGGTCTAGTTTCCAAAATGGGGTCACTTGTGGGGGGTTTCTACTGTTTAGGCACATCAAGGACTCTGCAAATGCAACGTGAGGCCCGCAGACCATTCCATCAAAGTCTGCATTTCAAAACGTCACTACTTCCCTTCTGAGCCCGACGTGTGCCAAACAGTGGTTCCCCCCCACATATGGGGTACCAGTGTACTCAGGACAAACTGGACAACAACTTTTGGGGTACAATTTCTCCTGTTACTCTTGTGAAAATAAAAAATTGCGGGCTAAAAAATAATTTTTGGGGAAAGAAAAATGATTTTTTATTTTCACGGCTCTGCGTTATAAACTTCTGTGAAGCACTTGGGGGCTTAAAGTGGTCACCGCACATCTAGATTAGTTCCATGGGAGGTCTAGATTCCAAAATGGGGTCACATGTGGGGGAGCTCCAATGTTTAGGCACACAGGGGCTCTCCAAACGCGACATGGTGTCCGCTAACGATTGGAACTAATTTTTCACTCAAAGTCAAATGGCGCTTCTTCCCTTCCGAGCCCTGCCATGTGCCCAAACAGTGGTTTACCCCCACATGTGAGGTATCAGTGTACTCAGGAGAAATTGACCAATAAATTGTATGATCCATTTTATCCTGTTGCCCATGTAGAAATAAACAAATTGAGGCTAAAATAATTTTTTGGTGAAAAAAAAGTACTTTGTAATTTTTACGGATCAATTTGCGAAGCACCTGGGGGTTCAAAGTGCTCACTATGCATCTAGATAAGTTCCTTGGGGGGTCTAGTTTCCAAAATGGGGTCACTTGTGGGGGAGCTCCAATGTTTAGGCACACGGGGCTCTCCAAACGCGACATGGTGTCTGCTAACGATTGGAGCTAATTTTTCATTCAAAAGTCAAATGGCACTCCTTCCCTTCCGAGCCTTGCCGTGTGCCCAAACAGTAGTTTACCCCCACATATGAGGTATCTGTGTACTCAGGAGAAATTGCCCAACACATTTTAGGATCCATTTTATCCTGTTGCCCATGTGAAAATGAAAAAATTGAGGCTAAAAGAATTTTTTTGTTAAAAAAAAGTACTTTTTCATTTTTACGGATCAATTTGTGAAGCACCTGGGGGTTCAAAGTGCTCACTATGCATCTAGATAAGCTCCTTGGTGTGTCTAGTTTCCAAAATGGGGTCACTTGTGGGGGAGCTCCAATGTTTAGGCACACAGGGGCTCTCCCAACGTGACATGGTGTCCGCTAAAGATTGGAGCTAATTTTTCTTTGAAAAAGTCAAATGGCGCTCCTTCCCTTCCGAGCCCTGTCGTGCGCCCAAACAGTGGTTCCCCCCCACATATGGGGTATCGGCGTACTCAGGACAAATAGTACAATAACTTTTTGCATCCAGTTTCTCTTTTTACCTTTGGGAAAATAAAAAAATTGTTGCTAAATGATCATTTTTGTGACTAAAAAGTTAAATGTTCATTTTTTCCTTCCATGTTGTTTCTGCTGCTGTGAAGCACCTGAAGGGTTAATAAACTTCTTGACTGTGGTTTTGAGCACCTTGAGGGGTGCAGTTTTTAGAATGGTGTCACTTTTGGGTATTTTCAGCCTTATAGACCCCTCAAACTGACTTCAAATGTGAGGTGGTCCCTAAAAAAAATGATTTTGTAAATTTCATTGTAAAAATGAGAAATCGCTGGTCAAATTTTAACCCTTATAACTTCCTAGTAAAAAAAATATGTTTCCAAAATTGTGCTGATGTAAAGTAGACATGTGGGTAATGTTATTTATTAACTATTGTGTGTCACATAACTCTCTCATTTAACAGAATAAAAATTCAAAATTAAAGTTAAAGCTCACTCTACTAGGGGCATTTCAGCATGGTAGGCTGAACGGGCAGGGGCTTCCTTAGAACAAATTTGTAAGGCCGCGACTTGGGCCAGGTGAACGCATTTTGCAAACATTATAAACTTGACGTGTTAGCAGCCCAACAAACGTCATTCGGGAGAAAAGTTCTCCAAGCAGTTGTCCCACCCTAAAGGAGTTTTCTTTGGTATTCTCCAATGTGCTGTCAGGGGGACGTCCTGGAAAATGGGTATTAGACCTACCGGTAATTCGGTCTCCAGGAGTCCATCCTCACAGCACCGTTACTTCCCCCCCTATGTCTACTATGTCATATGTTTTATTATGATTTGGTTAATAAAAAATTCAATTTGCATCTATCCATGGTGTGGTACTTGTCAAAACACTGAAGGAAAGGTGGCGGAGTGGGACCTTTTAACCTCTCATGTTGTTTTTCCTGTCCCTGCAAGGAGGAGGAGGACGTCCTCCAATGTGCTGTCAGGATGGACTCCTGGAAGCCGAATTACCGGTAGATCTAATACCCTTTTTTTTTTCCTGACTGAATTGGAAAACTGCTGCATGTCACTTCTTTCAGCATTTTTGCAGCAAAAAACACAGGTATCAGGTTTTGCTGCATTATACATATATAGCTGGGATAAGGCTGCGCAGAATGTGTGTTGTGACCGCCCATGGGTTTCCCTCAGGTCCTCCTGCCCTCCAGATGACGCCTAAATCTTGACTTTTTGGATCAGCCTATCAGGGATCAGTATGCAGATTGAGGGGTGTGTCCTGTCTGCTTGAGGCTGCTGCTGAGGATTGTGCATCCAGGATCTGTCAGCTGCAGATTAGTGCGGAGATCACAGGAGTGAGGTGCGTACATGTGTGTGTATATAATATATAGAATGTCTTTATTCTCTGTCTGTACATATAATATACATATGATATACAGTGTGTATCTGTCATTGTGTGTGTACATTACAATTTGTACATTGCAATTTGTTACCATCTTTTCAGTTAGCCATTAAAAGGTATCAACCACTGAGGACTCTCAATTCTAAATATTTTTCTATCTACTGGCTAACACGGTACCAAGATATATACTGTATCTTTCCTGTACATTACATGGATCATGTTGGAATGCAGCTCATTTATCAACAATTTCCAGCTCTTTCCTAACTTCAGTTTCTATAAGATAAGGGTGGATGCAGTAGCAGGGTCACGGTGTATCGGTATGGAGATGATGTGCGTGCGTGTGTCTACACTGTCACTGACGTGTGTGATGTATGGGCTGTGTATGTAATGAGTATGGTGACTATAATGTGTCTTTGTATGTGTGCTATGTATCAGTGATGTATGTGTGCTATGTATTAGTGATGTATGTGTGCTATGTATTAGTAATGTACAGTATGTGTGCTATGTATTAGTGATGTATGTGTGCTATGTATTAGTGATGTATGAGTGCTATGTATTCGTGATGTACAGTATGTGTGCTATGTATTAGTGATGTATTTGTGCATTGTGCTTTGTGTACCTCATCCGATGTGCAGGACTATGCTGCACTCTATATACGTGTGTGATATATATGTATTAGTGATGTATGTGTGTATTGTGTACTTGTGTAATGTACTGATCTGATGTGTATGACTGCTGTACTCTATATACGTGTGTGATGTATGGGCTGTGTATGTGATGTGGCTGTAAGGCTACGTTCACATTTGCGTTGCGTCGGGCGCAGCCGCGGCGACGCATGCGTCATGCGCCCCTATATTTAACATGGGGGGCGCATGGACATGCGTTGTGTTGCGTTTTGTGACGCATGCGTTTTTTTGGCGCAAGCGTCAGGGCGCAGAGGACGCTGCATGTTGCATTTTTTTTTGCGCTAAAAAATGAACGCATGCGTCACAAAACGCTGTGTTTTGCTGCGTTTTGCATGCGTTTTGTGTGCGTTGTGCGTTGCGTCGCCGACGCAGCACACAACAAAGTAAATGTGAACGTAGCCTAATGTGTACACATGTCTTTGTATGTGTGATTTGTATTAGTGATGTATGTGTGATATGTATTGATCCGATGTGTATGACTGCTGTACTCTATATACGTGTGTGATGTATGGACTGTGTATATGATGTGTATGGTGGCTGTAATGTGTCTTTGTATGTGTGATATGTATTAGTGATGTATGTGTGTAATGTATTGCTCTGATATGTATGACTTGCTGTACTCTATAGACGTGTGTGATACGTTTATATCCGGACATCGCTCTTCCTCGTGAGTTGCGGATATCGATCTCTTGCTTTACTTCCATCCTCCAGACGTTTTTCTATCGCTCTTTATTTTGATGACTCTTCCCTCCACGTAGTTCGATCTTTGCTGATATTGATACATGAGCCCGTGCACATATCACAGATTTTTCACATTTGTTTTCCACCTTGTTGTGCAGAATTTTCCTTGAGTTACGGTTTGGAGATTGCACCATGTGGACGAGTGACGCCACAATGTTCCTTGTGGTCCTGGCCGTGGCTGTTGGCCTTGTAGTCGCCTCTCCAATACAATCCACCCCATTCCCAGACCTTGATGATGATTATTTGGACAGCGTGGAGCCCCGCCCTGTAGTTGACGGCAGCCTGATCGGTATAATGCAGGAGGTAGAGAAACTGATGAAGGACACGGATGCCAAGCTGAGGAACGCTGTGAAAGAGGTAAAATGCTGCGCTGCACTACCAGATACATCCTTTGAGTGGCGCTGTTTATGGGCAAAAATAACCACGAAAGTTCATGCTAATCTCTGACATCTCCTTTGAGGACCCCATAATCAGTGCTGTGGACAGAAGAAAAGTGGGACCCTTAAATATCAACATGGGTGCCTTTTATGGTGCATAGCTTAGCCACCTAGGACAGAATAGAATGAGGGTTTTTTTTGCCCTCTGCACCCTTTCCGTGACCTTTGGGCCAAGTTTTTATAACTGTAGTTCCTCTAGAGAGAATCATGATGCCAGGGAACGGGACCAGCCAGATATTGGCCCCCTCCTACTAAAGTTTGTAAACTCTTCCCTGGGAACGAGGGTCCTAATTACAAAAAGAATAATGCAACCACATTGTACGGGCTGGTGACACAACTTCCTTGGACTACTATGGGCCCATGTTGGATATGGGGGTGGCAGTCACACTGGGCCCAGGAGCAAAAGGCGACCCTAAAGTTACGAAAGTGGGGTAGCTATTGGAAATTTTGCATTCTGACCCATAAATTACAAGCTTCGCCATTAGGTGGCGTGTTCCATCAGATGCAAAAGTATGAAGGTTTTTCTTCCACGGAAGGGTCTCTGTTGCCCCTCAATCACATAGTCAGGCCAGGCCATGTATTACTCAAGCAGCTTTGAAATAGGGGAGCTTGGGCGTGCGAGTGAGTCGGACCCCCTATATCGCTGTACGCACACAATGACACCATTTACTTCTTATATTGTGGAGATAAACTTCTCGCCTGGGCAGCTGTAGGAGCTGCAGGGTCTTCTCAGATCCGGATCGGCTCCGCAACCTTCGTCAGGATGATATTTTCCCCTGTAACTGAGGCCAGTGTGTCTGCGCCGGGAACAGGGACAAATTGGCAACAAAAATGATACTTTGTTGTAAAGGTCTCACGTGACCATAATGTATCTAAAAAAAACAATGCAAAAAACTACAAATAAAATAAAGAGAAATAAATAAAGCCCCAACTAGCACAAAACACAGATAGAGATCAATTACCAGTGACCCCAAACTATACATATCTTGTAATGGGACATAGGAGCTGGAGACATCCGTCATAGATCCGCACAAAACGAGAACTCTACATGGGAGCTACAAACAGAACGATTATTCCTGGTATTCAGCTTTCTACCCTAATGTGGTTTTTATTTTGCAAAAGCTTTGACCCAAACTAGAATGGATGCAATTGCAACAAACCTTCAGCTGTCTAAGCAGAACGCTACTATTCTCTGACAGCAAACAGAGATATTGAAAATGGCAAAGAACTAAAGGACAAAGGATATTCGGACGTCATGTGTTACATTTTATATGGTATCTAATGGGTTAACTCCGTCTTGACTTCTGCAGACTTTGGATTTTCTTTACTTCGGAATGTTACTTTTTCGGCTCTGATTTTGTCACGTGCTTCCATATTACCGCAGATCCTTTTTTTTTTTTTTTTCCTTTTCTTGGCAACGTGTTATATAAAAACATAGAGGACGTGTAGGATGAAATAACGGGGCCGAGAATTTCCAGAAAAATCACCGCATGGAAAATTACCAAAAAAAACCCAGCTCATTTCTTTCCATGGGACAAAACCAAATGTCTGAAAGGAGAGATGAACGAAAAGTATGCCTCTTAAAGGGGCAGCGCTAGCATGACTTAAAGGAAGCCTTCACTTTTATATAACATGTCATACTTTTAGGTTATCTGGTTAGACATGCTATAAGATTGCCAGGGGTAAAATTGGGATAGATGGGGAGGCAGACATACAATAGAAGCTGGCTCTGATTTATATAGGGTCCTATGCTCCAGTCCCTACCAAAGCAGCTTCTGTTATTTACTTTTAATGACTTGTGAGCAGTAACTTGTGGTAGCCACATAACTATTTGGTCACATATCTGGCAATGGGGTGAAGCTTAGTTCATGTCTGTTTCCAAAGGATTATCAGAAGAACTGAACATGCAGCTTTGGATGTGATTGGAGTACAATACACAAAAAGCGTAAAATTGTATTAATTTGGTGCCTAGCAGTTATTGAATGCATCATTCACATTTCTCAGAATTGACTTCTGGAAAAGCTGGGTGACCTTGTTACAGAAGTGAGCAGGGACGTAATGATCGCGGTCGCAGAGGGCGTGCAAGCCACTGGTGGCGCACCAGCAGGGGCTGGCTGGCACTTTTCAGCCTGGGAGGCAATCACAAGGCGGTGGCCCTCCCTTTCCCTGCTTATATCTGGCCACTGCATTAGGGTATGTGCACACGTCCGGATTTCTTGCAGAAATTTCCTGAAGAAAACCGGAAATTTTCTGCAAGAAATCCGCAATTTTTTTTTGCGTTTTTTTCACTTTTTTTTAGCATTCTGCAAGCGTAATTAGCTTGCAGAATGCTAAAGTTTTCCAAGCGATCTGTAGCATCGCTTGGAAAACTGATTGACAGGTTGGTCACACTTGTCAAACATAGCGTTTGACAAGTGTGACCATCTTTTTACTATAGATGCAGCCTATGCAGCATCTATAGAAAAAGATAGAATGTTTAAAAATAATAAAAAAATTAAAAAAATGGTTATACTCACCTGCAGGCGTCCGTTCCTATAGATGCCGGTGTGGTTCAGGACCTTCCATGACGTCGCGGTCACGTGAGCGGTCACATGACCGGTCTCAACCAATCACAAGACCGCGACGTCATCGCAGGTCCTTCACCGCACACCAGCTATAGAAACCGAAGCGGCAGCATGCAGCGGAGAAGCGGGAATACATCGAAGGTGAGTATATGACTATTTTTTATTTTAATTCTTTTTTTTTTGACCAATTATATGGTGCCCAGTCCGTGGAGGAGAGTCTCCTCTCCTCCACCCTGGGTACCAACCGCATATAATCTGCTTACTTCCCGCATGGCGTGCACAGCCCCGTGCAGGAAGTAAGCAGATCAATGCACTCCTAGGTGTGCGGAATCCCCTGCAATTCCTCATTTTAATGAACATGTTGCTTTTTTTTCCGCGATGCGATTTTTTAGTGGAAAAAAAGGCTACATTTGCACAAAAAATGCGGAATACACTGAAAATAATGGGAGGCATATGTTAGCATTTTTTTTCGCGTTTTTATCACGTTTTTATAGCGAAAAAACGCGAAAAATCCTGAAGGTGTGCACATGGCCTTAAAGTAGCAGAGATAATAGGCTTTAAAAACAGGCTGGTACACAGATATGGGAACAGAACGGAGCTTGCTGCATAGATATGGTAGCAGAACCAAACTTAAGGCCCCGTCTCACATAGCGAGGTCGCTAGCGAGATCGCTGCTGAGTCACAAGTTTTGTGACGCAACAGCGACCTCAGTAGCGGTCTCGCTATGTTTGACACGTACCAGCGACCAGGCCCCTGCTGTGAGATCGCTGGTCGTGTCGGAATGGCCTGGACCTTTTTTTGATCGTTGAGGTCCCGCTGACATCGCTGAATCGGTGTGTGTGACACGGATTCAGCGATGTCTTCGCTGGTAACCAGGGTAAACATCGGGTTACTAAGCGCAGGGCCGCGCTTAGTAACCCGATGTTTACCCTGGTTACCATCGTAAATATAAAAAAAAACAAAAACGTACATACTCACCTTTCGGTGTCCGTCAGGTCCCTTGCCATCTGCTTCCCGCACTGACTGACTGCCGGTCGTACAGTGAGAGCAGAGCGCAGCGGTCATTGGTAAATCATTTTGTGAGACGGTACCTTTACTCCAGAGATATGGTAGCAGAATCAAGCTTACTCCAGAGATATGGGAACAGAACGGAGCTTACTACAGAGATATGTGAGCAGAACAGAGCTTACTACAGAGATATGGGAGCAGAACTGAGCTTACTCCGGAGATATGGGAGCAGAACCAAGCTTACTACAGAGATAAGGGAACAGAACAGAGCTTACTATAGAGATATGGGAGCAGAACCGAGCTTACTGCAGAGATATGGGAGCAGAACCGATCTTACTCCAGAGATATGGGAACAGAACAGAGCTTACTACAGAGATATGTGAGCAGAACAGAGCTTACTACAGAGAAATGGGAGCAGAACAGAGCTTACTATAGAGATATGGGAGCAGAACCGAGCTTACTGCAGAGATAAGGGAGCAGGACCAAGCTTACTGCAGAGATATGGGAGCAGAACCGAGCTTACTACAGAGATAAGGGAGCAGAACCGGGCTTACTAGAGAGATAAGGGAGCAGGAGCAAGCTTACTACAGAGATATGGGAGCAGAACCAATCTTACTGCAGAGATATGGGAGCAGAACCGAGCTTACTACAGAGATATGGGAGCAGAACCGAGCTTACTACAGAGATATGGGATCAGAACCGAGCTTACTACAGAGATATGGGAGCAGAACAGAGCTTACTATAGAGATATGGGAGCAGAACCAAGCTTACTACAGAGATATGGGAGCAGAACTGAGCTTACTACAGACATAAGGGAGCAGAACCGAGCTTAATAAGTCTACTACATGGAACCAAGCCTGCTACATAGAAACTGGAGCAGAACCGAGATTACGACATACATACGGTACCATAATCTAGATTACTACATTGATACAGTACCAGAACCAAGCTTACTGCTTAGATATGGTGCCATAACGGAGCTGTTGTGAACTATACTTCTTGGCTCCCTCTTGTGGTCACTAGTGGTATGGCACTGGGATTGTCTTTCCCCAGCTTGGTACCCACCTGGTTCGTTAGGCCAGGGGTGTTGCTATTTAAACTTCCTGGATTCTCAGTCTGGTGCCTGGCATCGTTGTAATCAGTTCATTTCTGTTTGCTCCTGTCTGCTGGTCCTGGTTCTTTGCAAGATAAGCTAAGTCCTGCTTCCTTATTTTTGGTTATTTGCATTGTCCTAATTTTTGTCCAGCTTGTACAAAATGTGATTCCTGATATTGCTGGAAGCTCTAGGGGGGCTGATATTCTCCCCCCACACCGTTAGTCGGTTTGGGGGTTCTTGAATATTTAGCGTGGATATTTTGATAGGGTTTTTTGCTGACCGTATAAGTCATCTTCCTATATTATGCTATTAGTCAGTGGGCCTCTCTTTGCTAAAACCTAGTTCATTCTTACGTTTGTCTTTTCTTCTTACCTCACCGTTATTATTTGTTGGGGGCTTGTATCTAACTTTGGGGTCTTTTCTCTGGAGGCAAGAAAGGTCTTATTTTCCCTTATAGGGTTAGTTAGTTCTCCGGCTGGCGCGACACGTCTAGAATCAACGTAGGTCAGCCTAGTTACCACTTCCCTATGAGCTGGTATTTTGTGTTTGCAGACTTTGTTGTAACCTCTGAGATCCTCTGTCATTGGGGTCATAACAGTATGCCAGGCCTAAGTGAATAGTTAATGCATTGCAGAAGTGGGAGTAAAAGAAAAGAAATTCTGAGTTTTTTTTTTTTTTCTTCCTCCCCTTTTTCTCTGAGTGGCTTTAAGCTTTGCTGCAGACATGAATGTCCAGACTCTGATTACTAGTGTGGATCAGCTTGCTGCACGTGTGCAGGGCATTCAGGATTTTGTTACTAGTAGTCCTATGTCAGAACCTAAAATACCTGTTCCTGAGCTGTTCTCTGGAGATCGATTTAAATTTAGGAATTTTAGGAATAATTGTAAATTGTTTCTATCTTTGAGACCTCGTTCGTCTGGAGACTCAGCTCAGCAAGTTAAAATTGTTATCTCCTTTTTGCGTGGCGACCCTCAGGATTGGGCTTTCTCGTTGGCGCCAGGAGATCCGGCATTGGCAAATATTGATGCGTTTTTTCTGGTGCTCGGATTGCTTTATGAGGAGCCCAATCTTGAAATTCAGGCAGAAAAAGCTTTGCTGGCTATCTCTCAGGGCCAGGATGAAGCTGAAGTGTATTGCCAAAAATTTCGGAAATGGTCCGTGCTTACTCAGTGGAATGAGTGTGCTCTGGCCGCAAATTTCAGAAATGGCCTTTCTGAAGCCATTAAGAATGTGATGGTGGGTTTCTCCATTCCTACAAGTCTGAATGATTCTATGGCGCTGGCCATTCAGATTGACCGGCGTTTGCGGGAGCGCAAAGCCGCTAATCCTCTGGTGGTGTTGTCTGAACAGACACCTGATTTAATGCAATGTGATAGAATTCAGACTAGAATCGAACGGAAAAATCATAGACGTCAGAATGGGTTGTGTTTTTACTGCGGTGATTCTACACATGTTATATCAGCATGCTCTAAACGCCTAACAAAGGTTGTTAGTCCTGTCGCCATTGGTAACTTGCAGCCTAAATTTATTTTGTCTGTGACTTTAATTTGCTCATTGTCTTCCTACCCTGTTATGGCGTTTGTGGACTCAGGTGCTGCCCTGAGTCTTATGGACTTGTCGTTTGCCAAGCGCTGTGGTTTTGTTTTGGAGCCTTTAGTAAATCCTATCCCTCTTAGAGGAATTGATGCTACGCCATTGGCGGAAAATAAGCCGCAGTTTTGGACACAAGTGACCATGTGCATGACTCCTGAACATCGGGAGGTGATTCGTTTTCTTGTTCTGCATAAAATGCATGATTTGGTCGTTTTAGGTCTGCCATGGTTACAGACCCATAATCCAGTTTTGGATTGGAGGGCTATGTCTGTGTCTAGTTGGGGCTGTCAGGGAATTCATTGCGATTCCCCGCCGGTGTCTATTGCTGCCTCTACTCCTTCAGAAGTTCCTGAGTATTTGTTTGACTATCAGGATGTATTCAGTGAGTCCAGGTCCAGTGTTCTTCCTCCTCATAGGGACTGTGACTGCGCTATAGATTTGGTAGTAAATTTCCTAAGGGAAGATTATTTAATCTGTCTGTACCCGAGCATGCCGCAATGCGTTCTTATATCAAGGAGTCTTTGGAGAAGGGGCATATTTGTCCATCCTCTTCCCCTCTTGGTGCGGGATTCTTTTTTGTGGCCAAGAAGGACGGATCTTTGAGACCTTGTATAGACTATCGGCTTCTGAATAAAATCACTGTTAAATTTCAGTATCCTTTGCCTCTATTGTCGGACTTGTTTGCCTGGATTAAGGGTGCCTATATTCTGCTATTAGTCAGTGGGCCTCTCTTTGCTAAAACCTAGTTCATTCTTACATTTGTCTTTTCTTCTTACCTCACCGTTATTATTTGTTGGGGGCTTGTATCTAACTTTGGGGTCTTTTCTCTGGAGGCAAGAAAGGTCTTATTTTCCCTTATAGGGTTAGTTAGTTCTCCGGCTGGCGCGACACGTCTAGAATCAACGTAGGTACGTTCCCCGGCTGCTGCTAGTTGTTGTGCTAGGATCAGGTATACGGTCAGCCTAGTTACCACTTCCCTATGAGCTGGTATTTTGTGTTTGCAGACTTTGTTGTAACCTCTGAGATCCTCTGCCATTGGGGTCATAACACGGAGCATACTTACAAACATACATACAACAATACGGCTACACAGTGCCTAGTACTATCACCACTACACAGTGAATACATAATATTATAATATCACCATTACCTCTACATGAAACTACACTCTATACAAAGACCAATGATGCCACCATACACTCCCTGACTGTTGTGATTTTGCTTTTTGCTCCCTCTAGTGGTCATTAGTGATTTGACTCTGGAGCTTCTGTCTTTTCCTATATCCTCACCTGGGCCGTTAGTTCAGGGGCGTTGCTATATAAGCTCCCTGGACCTTCAGTTCAATGCCTGGCATCGTTGAAATCAGAGCTAATCTGTTGTGCTCTTGTCCTATGATCCGGGTTCCTGTATTTCAAGCTAAGTCTGCTTCCTTGCTTTTTGCTTTTGTTTTGTTTGGTATTTTTGTCCAGCTTGTTCCAATCTGTATCCTGACCTTTGCTGGAAGCTCTAGGGGGCTGGTGTTCTCCCCCCGGACCGTTAGACGGTTCGGGGGTTCTTGAATCTCCAGCGTGGATTTTTATAGGGTTTTTGTTGACCAGATAAGTTATCTTGCTATATTCTGCTGTTAGTAAGCTGGCCTCTCTTTGCTGAACCTGGTTCATTTCTGTGTTTGTCATTTCCTCTTACCTCACCGTTATTATTTGTGGGGGGCTTGTGTCTTGCTTTGGGGTTCCTTTCTCTGGAGGCAAGAGAGGTCTTTGTTTTCTTCTCCTAGGGGTAGTTAGATTCTCCGGCTGGCGCGAGTCATCTAGCGATCACCGTAGGCATGATCCCCGGCTACTTCTAGTGTTGGCGTTAGGAGTAGCTATTTGGTCAACCCAGTTACCACAGCCCTATGAGCTGGATTTTTGAATCTCGCAGACTTACACGTTCCTCTGAGACCCTGTCCACTGGGGTCATAACACTGACAGTCAGTCCATTAACTAATCAATATTTCTGCATTGATGCAAATTTATTTTCGTAACCTAAACCACATTTTGGAGGGTTTCAACTTTCAAAAGAATAATTTATACAACCAATGGATGAATTTAACATCAGGTTATAAGCTTTTATTTACATAACATGGATAAGCGACATAACTTCTATCAGGGAGTGTACACCTTTTACTACTTGTATACTACAATACTGATCATTAATTTAAAAAAATCACAATGCTAAGTGCCATTGTATACAGGAACTCTGTATTTACTGTCAGTGTAAAGATAATACAGTGATCACTCGTGACATTATACACAGGAGATCTGTATAAGGAGTCGGTGTACAGGTAATACAGTGATCACCACTGCCAGTGATATTATACACAGGAGCTTTGTATATAATATACAGTGTATAGTGTCAGTGTATAGGTAATACACTGACTCACTAGTAACGTCTCTAGCTGAAGTCCTTCATCTTTGCTTTTTATTTTCATCCAGCACAGACCGCCGTCACTTCTTCCAGCCAGGACTCGTCTCTGCACAAAATAACACAGTTACCTAGAGCATGGCTTCCAGAGCACATTCCCCACTTTTTCCCTTTCTTCTACACTACACATCTGAATACAGAGGTGCACCCACAATCAATATATAATTGGTTATTATGCAACCTCATAGATTGTAAGCTTGCGAGAAGGGCCCTCATTCCTTTTGGTATCTGTTGATCTATGTGTTTATTGTTATGCTTAATGTCCATTGTCTGTACAAGTCCCCTCTAAAATGTAAAGTGTTGCGGAATATGTTGGCACTATAGAAATGAATTATTAATTATTATTTATTATTAACCCACCATTCCAAATATAAATTATAATCCACCACTGTGCACCCACTAACTATAAATAGCCACTTTCCCCATTTAATATATAAATTAATTAGCACCTGTACTCTTTCCCCCAATTCATTACCAGTCACTTCATCCTCAACGCCCCACACTATGTACCACTCTAACCCTAACCCCGATTCATTACAGTTACATGCCCCTCCCGACCCAATTCATTGTCATGTCTTTCTCTCCCACCCTCTATTCATTATCAACTGCTCTACCCCACAATCAATACATCATTTACTCCCCCACCCTTAAAATTCATTATTTGTTCTTCCCCTAGATCATTTGCTCTCCCCACCCCCTCTTCAATGATCATTTGCTCTCCCCACCCCCACCTTCAATTAAATTGTTGTCCCCTGTCCCTCACACTGAATTCATCATTTGCAGTCCCCCCACTTTAAATTGAAGTCCCCTTACTTCATTCATTGCAGTCCCCTATCACCCCCTCACTTCACCTGCAGTGCCCCTTCATCATTTGCAGCCCCCTATCCCCCTTCCATTTAATCATGAGCAGTCCCACCTCAGGCACACTTCATCATGTGCAGTCTTGCAGTCCCCTTCCCCCCACTTCATCATGTGCAGTCCCCTTACCCCCGACTTCATCATGTGCAGTCACCCTTACCCCCCACTTCATCATGTGCAGTCCATCTTACCCCTCACTTTATCATGTGCAGTCCCCATTACCTACCACTTCATGTGTAGTTCACCTTACCCCGCACTTCATCATGTGCAGTCCCCCTAACCCCCAATTCATCATATGCAGTCCCCCTTACTCTCTCCCACTTCATCATGTGCAGTCCCCCTTACCCCCCACTTCATGTGCAGCCCCACTCTCCCTTCATCATGCGCAATCCCTCTTATGCCCACATCATCATGTGTGGCCCCATTCCACCATGTACAGCCCCACTCTCTCCACTTCATCATGTTCATTCTCCTTTATCCACTAAACTCCATCATGTCCAGCCCCACTCCCCCTTCATCATGTGCAGCCCCACTCAACCTTCATCATGTGCAGCCCCACTTACCCCCTCACTCCATTATGTGCAGTCTCCTTTAACTCCCAAATTCCATCATGTGCAGTCTCCTTACACCCCCCCACTTAATCACTTGGAGTTACCCACCATTAAATTTATTTTATAAAGAAAACAAAAAAGTTTTTCATACTTACCTCACCAGTCGCTTCCCTGCAGCACCTCTCTGCTTCTAGTTTTCGGGGCATGTCAGTGAGTGCGTGATGATGCCATCGCGCATGTTCGACACCTAACCTGGAACTATAGAGAACATGAAGGGAGCAGGAGCTGTGCAGCCATCAAGGTGACAGCCAAGCATAGCTCCCGGCCCCAGCGCAGACGTGTGCGCTAACTGTGATGCGGCTGTGTCTGCTGCCGACCGCATCACAGTACAGCGGACATGGCTGTGCACAATTTGCTGTGTGGCTGTAGCCACCACCAGGCAGCCGGCCCTGAACAGCTGCTGGGGGAGTGGCCCGGGGGGCATTTGCCTCTTTGCCACCTGGGCCAGTCAGCCCCTGCGCACCAGTGACGTCATGTGCTGCCCATGGTTTGCACACTGAAGTCACCTGCCGGCTTCTGCACTGGCTATAGAAGAGGACACCGCATGCTGTGGAAGCGGAGAAGGTGAGAAGAATTATTTCATCTTTTTCTTTACATTTGTTGGCGGAGAGCTGCAGAACAGGGACATTACTACTGGGAGAAGTCCAGGATGGGGGACATTGCTACTGGAAGGGGCCCAGGATGAGGGACATTGTTACTGGAAGGGGCTCAGGATGAGGGACATTGTTACTGGAAGGGGCTCAGGATGAGGGACATTGTTACTGGAAGGGGACAAGGATGGGGTACATTGTTATTGGAAGGGGTCCAGAATGAGGGACATTGTTACTAGAAGGGGACAAGGATGGGGGACATTGTTATTGGAAGGGGTCCAGAATGAGGGACATTGTTACTAGAAGGGGACAAGGATGGGGGACATTGTTATTGGAAGGGGTCCAGGATCAGGGACATTGTTACTTGGAGGGGCACAAGGTGAGGCACATTGTTACTGGAAAGGGCCCAGGATGAGGGACATTGTTACTAGAAGGGGACAAGGATGGGGGACATTGTTATTGGAAGGGGTCCAGGATCAGGGACATTGTTGCTTGAAGGGGCCCAAAATGAGGGACATTGTTACTGGAAGGGAACCAGGATGGGGGACATTGTTACTGGAAAGGGACCAGGATGGAGGACATTATGCCAGGAAGGAGTCCAGGATGGGGGGACTATATGCCAGGAAAGGATGACATTGTAACTGGAAGGGGCCCCCTGGATGGAGACATTATATCAGGATGAGAGACATTATTACTGGAAGGGGCCCAGGATGAAAACATTATATCAGGAAAAATCCCGGGATGGAGGACATTACACCAGGATAGGGGACATTATTACAGGAAGGGTCCAGGATCGGGGACATTATTACAGGATGGGGGGACATTGTTACATGGGGGTGAACACATACGTCTTCACAGGATCTGAAACACTACTTGGGGCCATACATTTGCTGAACATGCAGGTGGGAGTCCAGGTCCAAATTTTGCACCAGGTCCCATCAGACTCTAGTTACATCACTGGAAGCAAGGGTTGCACCACTACTACCTGAATAGGTAGGAGTTTGGAAAGTTGGATGACCGCTCCTGTGGGAGCACGTTTTGATTCTTCTTTGCAGAGACTGGTGGCTCAGGAGCTGCAGCATCGTCGTGTACTCCTTTCCCGGGCACTGCTGCAGTTTTTAATGTGTATAAATTATGGATGATTCAGGATATTTTAAGCTCAGTTTGATATCTGAGTCAGAATGTAAATTACCTGAGCAGATTCGCATGATGGCGGAAGAAAAATGAACTCCTCACCCTCAGTTATTATTGTCATTTCAAAAATATCAGATAATGACCAGTCGTCAATAAAAAAAGAATCAAGAGTCCACCGCATTCTATCCGTGATTCAGAAAATCATTCCGTTGGTTTCTGTTACTTTATTGTAACATATTCATGTTTTGTTTTTTTAGCTGGATGCAGAAAAAAATTCAGAAGACAAAGTCTCCCTAGAAGACCTGCCACCCAATTATCACAATGAGACAGTAAAAGAAACAAAGGTGGGAAATGCCACTATTGTGACCAGGGAGGAAATCATCAAGGTAATGATGCCATTGGATAAACGATTAACTTGTAACCTATTTGCTGCATGTGTTGGGCGCTGCTGGCATGGATTGGGCGCTACTAAATGATGTTGGGTTGCAGTAGTTTGGCTCCTGCTGAGCTCTGCGCATTAGGGTACATTTCCACTGGCGAGGAAAACGGACGAGTGCAATCCGATAAAAAATCGGATTGCACTCGTACCAATTTTATTCAATAGGTGTCTTTTCATTTGCGATTTTTTTCTCGGCCGAAATCGGACTGAGAAAAAAATCGCAGCTTGCTGCGATTTGCTGCGAGTCTCGGACGAGACTCGCCAATGCAAGTCAATGGGTGCGAGAAAAAAATCGCACAGCACTCGCACCATGCGAGTTCTGTCCCATTTTTACGCACCGGTGTCCTTTGAAAAGCCGGCAATTCAGCGCGGTGTACAGTAAAATCACACTGACAGGTTAGAATAGAGTAGATATATACACATAGAATGTGTATATATACATATATATATATACACGTCAGTGAGACACCTATATATGTATATTTATATTTAATGCAGCGCTAGATAGCATAAAAGCCGCTAATTCAATTGCCGGCTTTTGCTCTCTCCTTCACAAACCCGACATGATATGAGACATGATTACATACAGTAAACCATCTCATATCCCTTTTTTTTTGCATATTCCACACTACTAATGTTAGTAGTGTGTATGTGCAAAATTTGGCCGCTGTAGCTGCTCAAATAAAGGGTTAAATGGCGGAAAAAATTGGCGTGGGCTCCCGCGCAATTTTCTCCGCCAGAGTGGTAAAGCCAGTGACTGAGGGCAGATATTAATAGCCAGGAGAGGGTCCATGGTTATTGGCCCCCTCTGGCTACAAACATCTGCCCCCAGCCACCCCAGAAAAGGCACATCTGGAAGATGCGCCTATTCTGGCACTTGGCCACTCTCTTCCCACTCCCGTGTAGCGGTGGGATATGGGGTAATGAAGGGTTAATGCCACCTTGCTATTGTAAGGTGACATTAAGCCAGATTAATAATGGAGAGGCGTCAATTATGACACCTATCCATTATTAATCCAATTGTTTGAAAGGGTTAAAAAACACACACACACATGATTTAAAAGTATTTTAATGAAAGAAACACAGCGGTTGTTTTAATATTTTATTGCTCTCTCAATCCATTTGCAGACCCTCGATTGGCAAAACAATAAACACACAATATACATACCTTCTGCTGACCCGTCACGTCCCACGAAGTAATCCATCTGAAGGGGTTAAAATAATTTACAAGCAGGAGCCCTGCAAATGCAGCTGTGTGCTCGTGCTTGTAATTCCCCGGCGAATGAAGGAAATGTAGGTCATTGACCTACATTTCCTTCAGTCGCGGTGATGCGCCCCCTGGTGGATGTCCTCATATGACCTGGAGCGTGGGAAAAAGTTCCCAGGCTGCAGTTCATGAGAACATCCAGCAGGGGCGCATCACCGCAACTGAATGTAAGTATAGATCACTCTGCTTTCCTTTCAGCACCCGGGGATTACAGGCACGAGCGAGTGGTTTATCGCAGCTCCTGCCTGTAATATTAGTTAACCCCTTCAGATGGATTACCTCGTGGGACCTGACAGTTCATCAGAGAGGGTATGTATATTGTGTGTTTATTGTTTTGCCAAGGGAGGGTGTTGCTGATGGATTGAGAGAGCAATAAAATACTAAAACAACCTGTTTGTTTCTTTCATTAAAATACTTTTAAATCACGTGTGTGTGTGTGTGTGTGTGTGTGTGTGTGTGTGTGTGTGTGTGTGTGTGTGTGTGTGTGTGTTTTTTTAACCCTTTCAAACAATTGGATTAATAATGGATAGGTGACATAATTGACGCCTCTCCATTATTAATCTGGCTTAATGTCACCTTACAATAGCAAGGTGGCATTAATCCTTCATTACCCCATATCCCACCGCTACAGGGAGTGGGAAGAGAGTGGCCAAGTGCCAGAATAGGCGCATCTTCCAGATGTGCCTTTTCTGGGGTGGCTGGGGGCAGATGTTTGTAGCCACGGGGGGGCCAATAACCATGGACCCTCTCCTGGCTATTAATATCTGCCCTCAGTCACTGGCTTTACCACTCTGGCGGAGAAATTTGCGCGGGAGCCCACACCAATTTTTTCCGCCATTTAACCCTTTATTTGAGCAGCTACAGCGGCCAAATTTTGCACATACACACTACTAACATTAGTAGTGTGGAATATGCAAAAAAAAGGGGATATGAGATGGTTTACTGTATGTAAACCATGTCTCATATCATGTCGGGTTTGTGAAGGAGAGAGCAAAAGCCGGCAATTGAATTAGCGGCTTTAATGCTATCTTGCGCTGCATTAAATATAAATATACATATATACAGGTCCTTCTCAAAAAATTAGCATATAGTGTTAAATTTCATTATTTACCATAATGTAATGATTACAATTAAACTTTCATATATTATAGATTCATTAT
Organism: Ranitomeya variabilis; assembly: GCF_051348905.1. Taxonomy (NCBI): domain Eukaryota; kingdom Metazoa; phylum Chordata; class Amphibia; order Anura; family Dendrobatidae; genus Ranitomeya; species Ranitomeya variabilis. The sequence goes on from NC_135233.1 coordinate 449,365,499, forward strand.
CCACCAACTGAAATTTGTCAGGTCTTTTATTGTTTTGATACTGATGATTTTGGCATACAACTCCTGATAACCCAAAAAACCTGTCTCAATAAATTAGCATATCAAGAAAAGGTTCTCTAAATGACCTATTACCCTAATCTTCTGAATCAACTAATTAACTCTAAACACATGCAAAAGATACCTGAGGCTTTTAAAAACTCCCTGCCTGGTTCATTACTCAAAACCCCCATCATGGGTAAGACTAGCGACCTGACAGATGTCAAGAAGGCCATCATTGACACCCTCAAGCAAGAGGGTAAGACCCAGAAAGAAATTTCTCAACAAATAGGCTGTTCCCAGAGTTCTGTATCAAGGCACCTCAATGGTAAGTCTGTTGGAAGGAAACAATGTGGCAGAAAACGCTGTACAACGAGAAGAGGTGACCGGACCCTGAGGAAGATTGTGGAGAAGGACCGATTCCAGACCTTGGGGAACCTGAGGAAGCAGTGGACTGAGTCTGGTGTGGAAACATCCAGAGCCACCGTGCACAGGCGTGTGCAGGAAATGGGCTACAGGTGCCGCATTCCCCAGGTAAAGCCACTTTTGAACCATAAACAGCGGCAGAAGCGCCTGACCTGGGCTACAGAGAAGCAGCACTGGACTGTTGCTAAGTGGTCCCAAGTACTTTTTTCTGATGAAAGCAAATTTTGCATGTCATTCGGAAATCAAGGTGCCAGAGTCTGGAGGAAGACTGGGGAGAAGGAAATGCCAAAATGCCTGAAGTCCAGTGTCAAGTACCCACAGTCAGTGATGGTGTGGGGTGCCATGTCAGCTGCTGGTGTTGGTCCACTGTGTTTCATCAAGGGCAGGGTCAATGCAGCTAGCTATCAGGAGATTTTGGAGCACTTCATGCTTCCATCGGCTGAAATGCTTTATGGAGATGAAGATTTCATTTTTCAGCACGACCTGGCACCTGCTCACAGTGCCAAAACCACTGGTAAATGGTTTACTGACCATGGTATTACTGTGCTCAATTGGCCTGCCAACTCTCCTGACCTGAACCCCATAGAGAATCTGTGGGATATTGTGAAGAGAAAGTTGAGAGACGCAAGACCCAACACTCTGGATGAGCTTAAGGCCGCTATTGAAGCATCCTGGGCCTCCATAACATCTCAGCAGTGTCACAGGCTGATTGCCTCCATGCCACGCCGCATTGAAGCAGTCATTTCTGCCAAAGGATTCCCGACCAAGTATTGAGTGCATAACTGAACATTATTATTTGATGGTTTTTTTGTTTGGTATTAAAAAACACTTTTATTTGATTGGTCGGGTGAAATATGCTAATTTATTGAGACAGGTTTTTTGGGTTATCAGGAGTTGTATGCCAAAATCATCAGTATTAAAACAATAAAAGACCTGACAAATTTCAGTTGGTGGATAATGAATCTATAATATATGAAAGTTTAATTGTAATCATTACATTATGGTAAATAATGAAATTTAACACTATATGCTAATTTTTTGAGAAGGACCTGTAGGTGTCTCACTGACATATATATATGTATATACACACATTCTATGTGCATATATCTACTCTATTCTAACCTGTCAGTGTGATTTTACTGTACACGGCGCTGATTTGCCGGCTTTTCAAAGGACACTGGTGCGTAAAAATCGGACAGCAATACGGATGTCATACTGATGTCATACGGATGATGCGATTAAAAAATCGCATTGCACTCACATTGCACTCGCATGACACTCGCATGACAATCGCATACGTTACATCCATTTTTTCGGTCCAGATTACGGACCGATTTGTCTCTCGGCAGTGGAAATGTACCCTTAGTCCTTCCGGCAGTAGTTTAGTTTCTGCTGGAATCCACTGTGGCATTTTTGGGTTCTGCTGTAGTATCCTGAGTCTAGTTGGGCTCGTCTACAGAAGTTTGGATCCTGCCGGATCTACTGTTCTACAGTAGGTTGGGTCCTAATACGTTGTGTTGCAACATTTGGGTCCCGCTGGACTCCATTGTGGTAGATTGATCACTACTGGTTTCTGCAGTAGCTTGGGTCCTCCTAAACATTTTTCTCCATTACTTTGGGTCCTTCTGAATTTTTCTACAATAAGTTGGGTTCCAATAGGCTCTTCTGCAATCATTTTGGTCTTGCTGAGCTCTATTTTTAGAGCTTGGTTTCTGCTGGGTAATTCTAAGCTCTGGTACACTTTATTGGGATAAATTATTCTTGCTGAGCTCTACTGAAGTAGGACCAATGTTAAGTTTTGTTTAAACCTCCCCCACAGAAGTTATTAGAAATTTTATGGAAGAAAATGAAAACTTTATACAGCAGCATATTGAGAATTTATGTCCCTCATATACATTAGATTACACTAATAATTTATCCTTGAGACATTGCAAAATTCTGCATTTTTATAATATGCATCATCGTTACCTTATTTCGTTTACTTCTCTTCCAAACACTGATGCAGTCCTGTTTCAATTCCCAGTTCATGCTCCTGTCCAAAAACTGCTCAGCAAAAGATTCGTACACCGTACTCAAACAATATATGTGCAGATATTAAGTGCTAGGGAGTGCAGTGGGCAAAATTTAGATTACTGAGATGGCTTAATAGTCCTGATAAAATTATCTGTATTTAGTGCACACTTAAATCCATGGACAGTGGGAATGATCCTGGTTGTCTGAAGTAGAGCCCTCCTGAGAGCTGATGAAGCACAGAAAAAGTCATGGACATGGGAGTGGGAGAACCTGATTATTGAGGATGCTAGTCTTAGCTCGTTGGAGTGTAGATATGGTAGTAGAGTGACAAATGGGAGGAGTTGTAGGACAGTGCAGCACTGTGGAGAGCTTTGTGGGAGAGTGCAATGACTGGTACTAGGTGGCGGCATCGGTGTAGCTGCTGGACAGAAATATGACCCTGACTGCTGCATTCAGGATAATGGCAAATGCATTTAGTGACAAGAAGAGCAATTAGTGACTTACAATTAGTTGTGAATTTAAGATGAAAAGGAACCAGAGCAGCAGTAACGGTGTTTAGTTATTTTTTTAATAATAATAAGATAGAAGGTTAAGGGATTAACAAATCCAGGAACATTATCAATAGATGAAATCATAGTCAGGAACAAAGCCGGGGTCAGGTACCAGGTGATCAGTAAAAGCCAAGTCTGGCGAGCAGTATGAATACCGCAGCGCCTGGTGACAGAGGCAGAAAATGTCCAGGTAAAGATGTAACCCTCAGAAGGCCACAGGTAGATTGTGACGATCCTTCAATAAAGGTCCAGCAGTGATGGTGGATCTGCTGTACTAAAGGGCGCTAGATGTGGAGATTTCCAGTCTTTCAGATGGTTCTGGGGGCCTGGAGCAACAGTAACAACATGCAAATGCACTAGCAGCACTGGATAATCCACGCCAGCCGGATGATAAGATCTTGTGGAGGAGGGAATCTGTGAGAAGAGAAGTAAATATATTGTAAGTGACGGGACTCCATATTACATGATGCTACTGTGCGGTCACTGCGGCCGAACAAGGAATCTTACTATATAGAAGCCAGGGTTCACTGTCAGTCATCATACATGGGACAATCCCATCACTGACGGATAATATCTTCTCCACATGAATTATTCTCACTGACATCACACAACGCTGAGCTGATTCTCACACTTACCTTGTCTCTTTTCCTCCTTTTCTTCATTTTCTGAGCTTTGTTGCGCTCTACTCAAAGGTATCAAAGATTTTCTGTCCTCGTGAACTGGAATATCTGAGCAGAATGTAAAAAACAAAAAACAACAGTAACACAGTAACAATGTATTCTTATAGTATCTGCTTTGTATGTATAACGTTAAGTAAAGGGACGACTTATGACATGTCACTATTGTGCAGTCACTGTGGCCAAACGGCAGAGAAATCTTATTCATAAAGAGATCAGGGATCATTTATGATTGACAGTTTTTTTAATTATTTAAATAAATTATTATTTTTTTTTAAAAACGGCGTGGGGTCACCCCTATTTTTGATAGCCAGCCAATGTAAAGCAGACAGCTAGTATTCTCAGGCTGGGAAACTCTGTGGATATTTGGCCCTCCCCAGCCTAAAGAAAGCATCCCACAGCCGCCCGAAAAAAAGGTGCATCCATTAGATGAAAAGTCCTTTAATTATAAAAAGCACTCGACAACCCTCTTTTACCCATTTTTTACCTTTAAAAAAAATAATAATCCAAAGGGATCAACCGTAAATCGATCCCATGTCCCACAATGATCCTGGATAAGGTTACTAATGTCAGCAGCTGGATTCACACACTACTGTCATTGTGTTCTGGCTGGTACACGCATCGGCTGGTGAATACTATCATCAGTAATGCCTGCTCTTGCTGCTCTCAGCAGAGCAGGCAACGCTGATGATAGTAGTAGTTATCAGCTGGCACCTGACCGACGGTAATTTTTTCACTGCCAGTAACAGACGCACACTCACATGTCCTGTGTGACCGCGTGGGAACCCACAGCGGTCAGCAATGCCCTTGGGCTCTGACTGGCGGTGATTCAGTATGATTGCCACCAGTCAGAGCCAGTGTTTCCCATGCTGTCACACAGAGGATGGCATGGGAACCGCGGGATGTTTGTGTCTCCCATTCACGGGAATGGGTTTCGAACCATCCGTATCAGGATTACGTTCAGGTACTATTCTGGTACTAAACCAAACTTTTTTATAAAGTTTCGCTGAAACCAAGGGACCCGAACATCCACGCGTCCACCCATCTCTACTAACATCTGCTCCACATGAATTCTTCTCACTGACATCACACAACATTGAGCTGATTCTCGCACTTACCTTGTCTCGTTTCCTCCTTTTCTTCATTTTCTGAGCTTTGTTGCTCTATACTCAAATAAATTGAAGAGTTTGTTTCCTCAGGAGCTGGAATTTCTGATCAGAAAGTAAACAAATCTCTTAGTAACAATGTATTCTTATAGAATCTGCTTTGTATCCATAATGTAAGTAAAGCACATGATACTATTGGCGGTCACTGTGGCTGAACGACAGAGGAATCTTATACAGAGGTCAGGGATCACTGTCAGCCATCATACATATCCCATCACTGACAGATGTCATCTGCCCCACATGAGTTATTCTCACTGACTGACATCACACAACATACAGCTGATTCTCACACTTACCTGGTCTCTTTTCCTCCATTTCTTCATTTTCTGAGCTTTGTTGCTCTATACTCAAATAAATTGAAGATTTATTTTCCTCGGGAGCTGGAATCTCTGTTCAGAAAGTAAACAAATCTCTTAGTAACAATGTATTTTTATAGGATCTGCTTTGTATCCATAATGTAAGTAAAGTGACGACTTATGGTATGATACTATTGTGCGGTCACTGTGGCTGAACGACAGAGAAATCTTATACAGAGGCCAGGGATCATTGTCAGCCATCATACATATCCCATCACTGACAGATGTCATCTGCCCCACATGAGTTATTCTCACTGACTGACATCACACAACATACAGCTGATTCTCACACTTACCTTGTCTCTTTTCCCCTATTTCTTCATTTTCTGAGTTTTGTTGCTCTATACTCAAATAAATTGAAGATTTTCTATCCTTGTGAGCTTCATTTTCTGATCAGAAAGTAAAAACATACTCTTAGTTTAGTAACAGAATACTCTTTTAGGATCTGCTACATAAATAAAATGTCAGGTGTCAAGGTTTTTCTTATGCATTTAGGGTTTTAGCTTGGCCAAAAGGCTCAATCCCATTAAACCCAACTTTCTGTTTATTCAGATACCTCAATGACTAACCCTAAGGCCGTGACAAAATGAAGGCTGGGGCAGCACTTCTGCTAGGAAAACGCTGAAGGTCGGGCACGGATCTCTGGCGCTCCACTCTTTTATCCCCCTCTCCCTCTTTATTTACTAATACATACACCAATCAGAGACTGTTCACAAGGGAAGGAAACCTATCCGTCCCCTGCTATGGTCCCCTGACTGGCCAGGTTTGCTAGCCAACTACCTGCAAAGCACTTGTGAGTACATACAATGGAAAAAAACTGAGAGAAAGATATATTCCCACCATTTAACCCCTTCTGGAGGGGGAAATATAACAAATAGGGTAATGCCTGGTGTTTCTTTCGTGAAGGTCCAGGGATCAGCATTACTTTTGCTGAATTGGTTCTAGTTTTTGAGATAATTGGCAAGAGTGTGTCTCGTCCTCCTGGGAGATCTGGGGTTAGAAGATCACTACGTATTGTGAACCGCAGATCTCCCATTTGTTTGTGTCGCATTAATGACCATTTCTAAGCTGGCATAGACTCAGGTCTCTCTACCTTCAAGAGTACCCCTGGGACTCGAATAATTGAGGTTCCAGGAACAGTTTGAGATCCCTTTTGCTACTGTAAACTGTCACAGCGTGACAATAGTTCATCCATAAAAATAACGATTTCCTAGGTAATGAAATATCCTATGAAATTATTTTGTATTTCAATGTGTAGGCTTACAATGCTATAAAAGCAACTTTTCGAGGCCAGAATTTTATTTTAATTAACTATTAATTATTTAAAAAACTAGAGCCAATCTGGCAAAACCAAAAAAATATTTTTAATCAGCACCATAAACTTAATATAAAACCGTTAAGACATTGTTGGCACCAAAATCTCTGTTCACCAGCGCAATGTAAGTAAAGGGATGCCTTATTACATGATACTATTGTGCACAAACAGCCGAGGAATGTTATCATACAGAAGTCAGCGCTCATTGTCATCCATCATACATGCGACCATCCCAACATCTGCTCCAGATGAATGACCTGGTAATCTGGGAAAACTGTACAAAATTGGCGAAATGTATGAGTCTATGGGCAACATAATTGGGATCCATGAAACATGGACAGCATAGGAGACCAATTAGGGTACTTTCACACTAGCGTTTTTTGCACTACGTCGCAATGCGTCGTTGGTGTCTGCAGGATGCGTTTTTTCCCCATTGACTAACATTAGCGACGCATTGCGACGCATTGACACACGTCGCAACCGTCATGCGACGGTTGCGTCGTGTTGTGGCGGACCGTCGGCAGCAAAAAACGTTGCTTGCAACGTTTTTTGCTGCGTCGAAAACATATTTTACGACCGCGCATGCGCGGCCGGAACTCCGCCCCCTCACCTCACAATGCGCTGAAAATCAGCATCCGCTGCACCCGTTGTGCAGCGCAAACAACGCTAGCGTCGGTACGTCGGCCCGACGCACTGCGACGGGCCGAGTACGACGCTAGTGTGAAAGTAGCCTTACAGAAAAATCATGTGGAAATAATTGAGCGGAAGTCAACATTCTCATTTGTAGTGTTGTAGACATGTACATGCAGCGCCCCAGAGTTCTGGTCGTTGCAGTACTGTGGCTTCGCCGCTAAGGGGAGCCATGGTACGTTCGATGGCACCGAAGGAGTTCCTCCAATCAGGTATCACAGACACCAATATATTTCACAGCTGGGCCTCCGGGGGGAGCTAAGGGTGCTATTCATTAGGCCACTCCCCACCATAGTGGGTAAACTGGGGGTCAGGCAGAAAGTTAGAGAGAACGCTGACGGGATTGAACGGAGCAACACCCTGTGGCAGGGGGTGTTGTGAAGGGAGAGACTGTAGGGTCTCTGCCAGGGGTGGGATCCTGGCAGAGGCTTGGCATTGAAAGAACGTAACGGGTCCGCGCAGGCTCCTGGAAGCGGCGGGACTCAAGAAAGGACTAGAAGCGAGATAGATTGTGCTGAGTGAGAAACGAGATCAAGCAGAAGGAGAATACCAGCAGGGGTTTTGTTGAAAGAGGCAGCACCCTGCTGAGGCGCAATACCGGTGGCCGGAACGCCGAGGGAGTGGATTAGAATACAGCTTCAAGCCATACTCCAAACAGCGGCAGGACAGTCGGTCTCAGGCGGGCTGTCTACCACATATCACCTATGAAGTCTTGGGGGGCAATTGCGGGAGAGGGGCGACTCTAGGGTCCCGGAAGAACTCCAGGCCTACCTGACAAACGGGTGCCATTCCAACCTGAATACAGGGAAGGGGTGGATTGCAGAGGAACATCAAATCGAGTTGTGAGGGAACTTAAGAAACAGACACAACCGTTGTGGGGTTACTTTCCGTAAGCACAGCAGGGAAGGACTACAACACATAGCGCTAGAAGGAAGGCACAGATTTCCACCTGAGAGGAGAACTCTGGAGGTGCCATTGGACCGGCCGGACTTGCGTAGCCTGGTGAACCGTGTTCCGGACTGAGGACTCAGAGATCTCCAGTAAAGAGGTAAAGAGACTGCAACCTGGTGTCCTCGTTATTTACCGCGACTTACACCCCACAACTGCACCGTTCCACCTCTATCATTACTACCACCTATTTCACCGGACGTCCCCCACTGACGGACAGGGCCACGGACCGGGTCTAGCCACCGTGACAACCCCGAGACTGAGACCCAGAGGCCCGGCTCCGGGTACCCCTCGGCCCTGCGGCGGTGTGGGGGCGCTCCAAACATGGCGTCACGAACAGGATCTACTTAAGCCTGAAGAATCAGGTCATGTGTGCCTAGAGACTGTGATTTACTGTGCTTGGACTGTACTTTATTGTAAGACTGTGCTGCGCCATTAGCCGCCAAAAGTTCCCGCCAAAAGGCGCCGCCATTGCTACACCCAAGGGGAAGGAGGGCGTGTTATGGGCGGAGACTCCCAGTGTGGCGCGAGAAATGGCTACCGCCCCCTGCACTTCTGGCTGCAGAGGAATGACCTGCCCCAAAGCAGAAGAGAAACACCCCTTGATATGCAACGGCGAGAAGCGGGTGACGGAGAAGCCCAACCTCGGAGAAATGGCGGAGTTAGGTGCATGCACTGCCACCGATTATCAGGCAGCGATGATGAACGGCGAGTGCCTGAGCGAGGAAGAAGCAGTTCCGGCCTGCCCTTCTTCACCGGAGATGGACCGGAAGCCTGCGGACCCAACAGCGGAGTTACGTCCACCAATCCCGACCTCGGAGTTAGAGGAGGAGGAACCACAGCCAGCGGAGCCGAATCCGAGCATCCCATTGGAGGAGCCCCGGTCCGGGCTGCAGCAGATTCCAGCGTCTTTGTTAACGGACCGGAGCGGCACCGATGGAACCACATCAGGCGCAGGTATGGGCGGCGCCCCTACTCCCCTGGACGGTTCTGCTCTCCCGACCGATCCTCCCCACAACAGTAACCCCGCGTTTACAATCGACCGAGCGGTTCTCACCCCCGGTGCGTTGGGGAAGTTGTTACCACCATTGCCAACCAGGTGGGGAGAGCCCATAGAAATGGACCCAGGAGGGGTGATGTTCCGATGGGATGTTCCCTGGGTCGAGCAGGATGGGATTCCAATGGAAGGTCTCACTATTGCGATACTTACCTGGGACCAATACAAACAATGCGTGCTCCAGCATTGGGGGCAGCGCACTGAAGTTGAAAAACGGGAACTGCAGAGTAAAAAAATGATCTATGATGGGACGGATGCTGTCAGGCGAGGGACGGTGGCGGCATTCCACCCAAAGAAGGGGTGGGGTTCCATTTGGGAGTCGGGTCTACCTACTGGCATCTTCGTTGCCGGCTACGATGTGGAGACCCCCTGCTGTGATCGAGAAGGTGAACCACTCCGGGAGGGGGATCAGGTGACATATACCCGCCACTGGAACACACAAGGATGGCGTGCCCGGAAAGTTCAGCGATGCGAGTCTGAGAGAACGGCACCTGCGGCCCCAACTGTGGTCAATCCAGGGCTGCCAGATCTTGTTACTGTTTCTACTGTACGCTTTGTGGCAGCTCCTGAACTTGCCGACAGAGTTAGGCTTCAAATTCAGACAGCAGGCGACCAGGTGGTCCCTGCGGAGCTTGCCGCTGGTGTCCGTGCTACAGTGGCCAGGGTTCAGGAACCCGAGCCGCCTGAAAAAGAATAAACCTCGATACCATGAAAATGTAAATAGTTACTGTTTGTTCTTTTGTTCCTATTGCTGCTAAACCCGCCCAGGGTTAATGGATCCCTTTGTTGACCCGGGATCCCTGTGTTTGTTCTGAGTTTTTCTAAAATTTTTGCACAAGTTTAAAGAACTGCAGAAATCATGGACTGTGCATGATTCGAACTTCCCTTGTAAATAGTTTGCACCTTCTTAAAGGTGCTCCCTACTGGTTTTAGCCAAAGACACTTTGCGAAGATATTTGCCCTATTTGTTTGAGCCAAAGACACTTTGTGAAGATACCTTTCCTACCGGTTCTAGTTAAAGACACTTTGCGAAGATACCATGCTGGAACCTTTGCATGGGCCGGTAGGCTGAGAAGACGAGCTACCTTAGAAAGACTTGGTCTCCTCTTAAAGGGGATGTGAGAAACTGAACTTGAGAGAGATACTGTTGCAGAACAGTAATGCCATAATGATGCCTTGAAAAGAAATGTAACTGTTTTACATGCTAAGTTATATGTGTTGAATTTGTTGAAATGTCTAAATAATGTTTGCAGAAAGAAAAGATGCAGAGAGCCCGTAGGGGTAGAGATTGAGGTCTGCATAGTTGAAAGTAAGCAAAGTAATAATGAAGGTGAGGATAGAAGGTAAACCCCGCGTCCCCATTGAAAGTTACTTTGTTACTAAGGACAGAGAGTGAACCCGTAGGGGTTAGAGAGTGAGTCCTTAAAGGAGCCGAGTAGAGCTGGCTCAGAGTTCTTTAAACGAAAGGAATGTTATGTCTATACCATGTATAGTAGAGAAAGGCAGTAGGCCCTGGATGAACAGGGCGGTCCTGTAAAAGAAAGGAGAGGCAGTAGGTCTGGTGCCATAGGGACAGGCGGTCCTGCAGGTTCAAAGTAGGAGAATGTGAAGTTACCTTACCCTGTAATGTGATTATAGGAAGGCCTTTGGTAAACTAAGAGTGTATGTTTCTTAAAGGCAATGTTAATTTATAGTTCCAGAATTTGCACTAAGTAGAATACCCGGTTGGGTAACAGGAGTTATGCATAGCCTGTAATTTATAAGGTTGACCATGTTTGTAACGTTAAAAGTGTCCTCACCTCCCATAAAGGGAAGCCTGTTCAAGTATACTTATTGTTTTGCACTCAACAAAATTGTATGTCTGTTTACTAATCTGTATTGTTGTTTTTCTTCCCAGTCCCGGAGTACTGTGTTTAACCAGGGGGGAGTGCAGCGCCCCAGAGTTCTGGTCGTTGCAGTACTGTGGCTTCGCCGCTAAGGGGAGCCATGGTACGTTCGATGGCACCGAAGGAGTTCCTCCAATCAGGTATCACAGACACCAATATATTTCACAGCTGGGCCTCCGGGGGGAGCTAAGGGTGCTATTCATTAGGCCACTCCCCACCATAGTGGGTAAACTGGGGGTCAGGCAGAAAGTTAGAGAGAACGCTGACGGGATTGAACGGAGCAACACCCTGTGGCAGGGGGTGTTGTGAAGGGAGAGACTGTAGGGTCTCTGCCAGGGGTGGGATCCTGGCAGAGGCTTGGCATTGAAAGAACGTAACGGGTCCGCGCAGGCTCCTGGAAGCGGCGGGACTCAAGAAAGGACTAGAAGCGAGATAGATTGTGCTGAGTGAGAAACGAGATCAAGCAGAAGGAGAATACCAGCAGGGGTTTTGTTGAAAGAGGCAGCACCCTGCTGAGGCGCAATACCGGTGGCCGGAACGCCGAGGGAGTGGATTAGAATACAGCTTCAAGCCATACTCCAAACAGCGGCAGGACAGTCGGTCTCAGGCGGGCTGTCTACCACATATCACCTATGAAGTCTTGGGGGGCAATTGCGGGAGAGGGGCGACTCTAGGGTCCCGGAAGAACTCCAGGCCTACCTGACAAACGGGTGCCATTCCAACCTGAATACAGGGAAGGGGTGGATTGCAGAGGAACATCAAATCGAGTTGTGAGGGAACTTAAGAAACAGACACAACCGTTGTGGGGTTACTTTCCGTAAGCACAGCAGGGAAGGACTACAACACATAGCGCTAGAAGGAAGGCACAGATTTCCACCTGAGAGGAGAACTCTGGAGGTGCCATTGGACCGGCCGGACTTGCGTAGCCTGGTGAACCGTGTTCCGGACTGAGGACTCAGAGATCTCCAGTAAAGAGGTAAAGAGACTGCAACCTGGTGTCCTCGTTATTTACCGCGACTTACACCCCACAACTGCACCGTTCCACCTCTATCATTACTACCACCTATTTCACCGGACGTCCCCCACTGACGGACAGGGCCACGGACCGGGTCTAGCCACCGTGACAACCCCGAGACTGAGACCCAGAGGCCCGGCTCCGGGTACCCCTCGGCCCTGCGGCGGTGTGGGGGCGCTCCATACATACCTAACAATAGGGACGAGAATGGCAAACTGGTAAAAGCATCGTCTGTAATACTAATAGATGCAGGAAAAGATTCTTTCTGCCTGTTTGGAAGAAGAAAAACGTGTAAATCACAAGTAAATGCAGTATAAAAGGGGTTGCCTCAGTAGTTTAACACCGACTATAAGGCCTATTAGGACATATGAGAGTTATAGTGGGGAAGGTTTCGTGCTTAAATCTACCTTTTATAGAGCAAAGCAAAAAACAACTACAAACAATGGCTGGCATGTATTTTACTACGCACCCTACAGTGTGGGCAGTACTAAAAGTGTATGACTGGCCTAATGACTGCTAATCATGGGGCGATGGATGCTGTAATTTATATTATGGTATTTATGTCCTATATTTGGAGTTGTACACATATATCAGCCTGGGACTGCAAGTAATGACAATATAATCTACTCACATTTCTAAGATGCTTGTGCAGGATGCTTGGGTAAATTCTGCAGGTGACTTGGGATCCTCATTATTCATCCTCCTGGTAGAGGTGGTACAGAGCTAATTTCGGACAACAAGAAGATATGAAATACTTTTTTTTTTCTTACTTTTAGATGTTTTTTTTTTTTTTTACATTTTTTGTATTTGTTCTCATACTTACTTTAGAAAGCCATTCAGAAGAAGATGTAAAATTTTGGTAGACAAAGCTCTCATTGTCCTCCTCATCCTCTGAGATCAGATGTTTGTTTATATCAGAGTGATCTACAACACATAGGTAATGAAGTATTATTAGAGGTTGTCAGTATAACACAGTCACCATTTACCCGTAATATTAATGGGAACCGAATGTCTCAAACTATGATAGACAAGACAAGCAGCTGCTTAGTCTAGATGACGTCTCCTTCTACTTACTGATAGAGAAGCTTGTGTACATGTTTGATGCAAGCTGAGGAACATGCTCCGGCTTCTGACTTAGAAGGTTGTCAAAGTCTAAGCCATTCAGGAATGGATGACCCTTGATCTCAAATGCTCCTGCTGGAAAATACAAAACAAAAGTGTTGCGGATATTGTCAGAGACTGTTCCGTATCTTAATCTGAACGAATGACGTTTCTGAGCAAACATGAAGGAAATTTTCTGAAAGTCATTTTATGAAGAATTAGAAATGGATGAGCTGATAGAGAAGTGCTGATTCTCATAGACATGAGCGATAATTCCTTTCTGTAATAAACAAATTATTACCTGTCCCAAGTCTGTGTTCAGGATTTTTTCTTAGCAGTTCATTGATGAGGCACTGAGCATCAAACGGAGGAATGGGATTACAATACCTACGTACGTGTCCTGTTATATAGAAAATTACAGAAAATAAAACATCTTTATTATAAGATAAAGCTAAATAAATACCGTATATACTCTAGTATAAGCCGAGATTTTCAGCCCACTTTGTTAGGCTGAAATTGCCCCTCTCGGCTTATACTCGAGTCATACCCAGGGGTCGGCAGGGGAGGGGGAGCGGAGCTGTGTAATAATACTCACCTGCTCCTGGCGCAGTCCCTGGTTCCCCGGCGCAGGCAGCTTCTTCCTGTAGTGAGCGGTCACATGGTACCGCTCATTACAGTAATGAATATGGACCCGGCTCTACTCCCATAGGGGTGGAGCTGCATATTCATTACTGTAATGAGCGGTACCATGTGACTGCTGACTACAGGAAGAAGCTGCCGGCGCCGGAGAACCAGGGACATGCAGGGACCGCGCCAGGAGCAGGTGAGTATAACTCAGTGCATGATATTCACCTGCTCCCCGTTCCACCGTCGGCACCGCTGTGCCTTCTGCGTCCTCTGCAGTGACACGCAGGTCAGAGGGTGCGATGATGCGATTAGTGCGCCCCGCCCTCTGCCTGAACGTCAGTGCAGATGACTGGGAAGACAGCGGCGGTCGGTGGTGGAACGGGGAGCAGGTGAATATAGCAAGTGCCGGGGCCTGAGAGGTGAGTATGTAATTTTTTATTTTTTTAATCGCAGCAACAGCATATGGGGCAAATGTCTGTATGGAGCATCTTATGGGGCCATGTGCAGCGTTATATGGGGCAAATATCTGTATGGAGCATCTAATGGGGCCATGTGCAGCATTATATGGGGCAAATATCTGTATGAAGCATCTAATGGGGCCATGTGCAGCATTATATGGGGCAAATATCTGTATGGGGCCATGTGCAGCAATATATGGGGCACATATCTGTATGGAGCATCTTATGGGGCCATGTGCAGCATTATATGGGGCAAATATCTGTATGGGGCCATGTGCAGCATTATATGGGGCAATTATCTGTATGGAGCATCTTATGGGGCCATGTGCAGCATTATATGGGGCAAATATCTGTATGGAGCAATGTGCAGCATTATATGGGGCAAATATCTGTATGGAGCATCTAATGGGGCCATGTGCAGCATTATATGGGGCAAATATCTGTATGGGGCCATGTGCAGCATTATATGTGGCAAATATCTGTATGGAGCATCTTATGGGGCTATGTGCAGCATTATATGGGGCAAATATCTGTATGGAGCATCTTATGGGGCCATGTGCAGCATTATATGGGGCAAATATCTGTATGGGGCCATGTGCAGCATTATATGGGGCAATTATCTGTATAGAGCATCTTATGGGGCCATGTGCAGCATTATATGGGGCAAATATCTGTATGGAGCAATGTGCAGCATTATATGGGGCAAATATCTGTATGGAGCATCTTATGGGGCCATGTGCAGCATTATATGGGGCAAATATCTGTATGGGGCCATGTGCAGCATTATATGTGGCAAATATCTGTATGGAGCATCTTATGGGGCTATGTGCAGCATTATATGGGGCAAATATCTGTATGGAGCATCTTATGGGGCTATGTGCAGCATTATATGGGGCAAATATCTGTATGGAACATCTTATGGGGCCATAATCCACATTTGTGGAGCATTATACGGGGCAAATGTGTCTACGGAGCATCTTATGGGGTCATAATCAACATTTGTGCAGCATTATATGGGGCATATTTTAATATGGAGCATCTCATGGAGCCCATCATAAACTGTATGGAGCATTATATGGGGCTCCTGATTCAATATGGATATTCAAAAACACTTAAACTACTGATATCTCAATTAATTTTACTTTTATTGGTATCTATTTTTATTTTTGAAATTTACCAGTAGCTGCTGCATTTTCCACCCTAGGCTTATACTCGAGTCATTAAGTTTTCCCAGTTTTTGTGGCAAAATTAGGGGGGTCAGCTTATACTCGGGTCCGGTTATACTCGAGTATATACGGTAAGTAAACAAATGTAACCAACCAAAGCAATGATTGGATTATTCCACTTACCATCGACAATATTTTTAAAAATCTCAGTTCGGGAATTCCCATAAAATGGTACAAATCCCACAAGAAATTGATATAGTGTGATCCCCATTGACCACCAGTCAACAGGTCTTCCATAGCCTTGTTTCAGGATGACCTCTGGGGCCATATAATATCTGGTGCCGCAGACCTGCAAACCAACAGAAAAAAGAGATGAGATTGAGAAGTTCTCACCATAAAAACACAATGACAGAAGATAAAATATCAGCGGAAAAGATCTCTAGAAATGAAGAATGCAGAGAAGAAACAACAGTGTGATGGATTAGTAAAGAACAAGCTGTGTTTCTGTAAGTGATGCCCACCTCATGGTCCTTGAACTCTCTGCTGATCTCTTCTGCTGATTGCTTGTAGTTGTTGTTTTCTGGTATCATGACACCAAGTTTTGAAAGACCAAAATCAATAACTTTAATGTGTCCTGCAGGTGTTATCAGGAGGCTGTGAAAGAAAAGATGGTTTTAACCTTGCAGACTATCTGATAATAAATGATAGCTCCCTTTATCATACTAGAGGGGGCACTTACTTCTGTGGCTTCAGGTCTCTGTGCACCACACCATAGCTGTGCAAGTATTCTACAGCAGCAACCGCTTCTGCAAAGTACAAGCGGGCCAAGGGGACAGGTAAACGACCCCTGGTGTTTAATAGGGTCTGACAGTCTCCACCTGTAGAAAAAAAGAAATATGACCGGTGAGTTGTTTATAAAGCAGATCATCGTGATGTATAATGGGAAGTGAGCCGAGATATTTGGCAGGAGAGAATATATACAGATATAATGAATAGTGCACATAATATTAGACTAAAGTAATGGTGAAATGTGGTCCATGTAACTAATAACCTAAAGTGATATCACATCTTGTCTACAGCTAAAGAATCTATCTATCTGTCTGTCTGTCTGTCTGTCTGTCTGTCTGTCTGTCTGTCTGTCCGTCCATCCATCCGTCCAAACCCCTTAGTGTTCTCACCAGCAATATACTTTTTATAGCCATTTCAAAGTATGATGCCGTCAAGCGTGCCCCCCACCCAAACACACTGAGTATGGTTCCCCCAGTGAATCCTCCTCCCTACAGTATCACCCCACATACACGGTGTCTGTATGATGGTGCCCACAGTCCCCAGACTCAGTATAATGTGCACAACCAGACTCTCACACAATATAATGGCCCCCACATGTCTTAACTTAGTATAAGGGCCCCCACAGCTCCTCACACATAATTTGGACCCTAACACAGAATGAGGACTCTGTACAGGGGCATTCACAGTCGACAAGTCAATCTGGGGGTATTACATAGTTACATAGTTATTAAGGTTGAAGGAAGACTGTAAGTCCATCTAGTTCAACCCATAGCCTAACCTAACATGCCCTAACATGTTGATCCAGAGGAAGGCAAAAAAAAACCATGTGGCAAAGAGTAACTCCACCATGGGGAAAAAAATTCCTTCCCGACTCCACATACGGCAATCAGACTAGTTCCCTGGATCAACGCCTTATCAAGGAATCTAGTGTATATACCCTGTAACATTATACTTTTCCAGAAAGGCATCCAGTCCCCTCTTAAATTTAAGTAATGAATCACTCATTACAACATCATACGGCAGAGAGTTCCATAGTCTCACTGCTCTTACAGTAAAGAATCCGCGTCTGTTATTATGCTT
Source organism: Ranitomeya variabilis (assembly GCF_051348905.1). Taxonomy (NCBI): domain Eukaryota; kingdom Metazoa; phylum Chordata; class Amphibia; order Anura; family Dendrobatidae; genus Ranitomeya; species Ranitomeya variabilis. The sequence continues at coordinate 449,382,856 of NC_135233.1, forward strand.
AAACCTTCTTTCCTCCAGACGTAGAGGATGCCCCCTTGTCCCTGTCTCATGTCTATGATTAAAAAGATCATCAGAAAGGTCTTTGTACTGTCCCCTCATATATTTATACATTAAAATAAGATCGAATTAGATCGATTAGCAGGCTCCCATTGCCTCGCACACAGTACTATGTCCCCCACAGCCACCCAATCAGTATTATGGCCCCTACAGATGCTGACAATAAATAAAGCACTATTCCCCTGGCCCCATTGCCACGGCATGCTGCTCTGGTCAGTCCGGTGTGAGTGCTGAGACTCCACACTACAGGCGCGGTGCTGTGACTACTTGGCCCCTGCGGTGTACGGTGTCTCACACCACAGTCTCACGACCACGGGCTGAATGGTGGACCTGGAGCTATCGGCTTCCTGATGCGCCATTTTGTTCAGCTGTATTCACATTCTGAGGATGCGGCCATGCTGAAATTGTGATGACAGGAGGAGTGATGTGGCCCAATGCCAAGTGATGCTGGGCCCCCTAGAGCTCATGGGCCCCATAGTACCCCTGCTCACAGAACAATTAATTTTTGGGCATGGAGGTCATATATAACCTATAGTAAATGCTCTGTGGTTATGGACAAATCCTAATGATATGATAAGATGTAAGCAGACGTGGATTGACTATAATAGAGTACACATGTCCTACCTTCCACATACTCCATGACCATACAGAGGTGAGATGTAGATGGAAAGGAGCAGAGCATGGAGGCCACAAAGGGACAATCAGAGAATGTTAAGATGTCCCTTTCCAGATAAGCAAATTCCATCTTTTTTGGAGTAATCAGGCTCTGCTTGTCTATTTTCTTCATTGCAAAGGTCTGATGTAAGTCTTTATGGCGCGCTAAGTAGACGAACCTGGAGAAAAGCACAATCCATGGTAAATAATCAATCCTTATTAACAGTCCATCTATAGAAATCATTATATGATCTTCTTCTGCACTCATTTCTTGAAGTCCGTCCGTCACTGGAGATACATTTCTAGAAATGAATAATATAGCACTGCATAGATCAGCTATGGAGATCTGCACAATGCCATGTCTGCCGGAGCCCTCACACGTCGTATTAGGCCGGTTTCACACGTCAGTGGCTCCGGTACGTGTGGTGACAGTTTCCTCACGTACCGGAGACACTGACTCACGTAGACACATTAAAATCAATGTGTCTCTGCACATGTCAGCGTGTTTTCACGGACCGTGTGTCCGTTTGAAAAACACGGAGACATGTCAGTGTTCATGGGAGCGCACGGATCACACGGAACCATTAAAGTCAATGGGTCCGTGTAAAACACGTACTGCACACGGATGCTGTCCGTGTGCCGTCCGTGTGCCGTGCTGGAGACAGCGCTACAGTAAGCGCTGTCCCCCCAGCTTGTGGTGCTGAAGCCCCCATTCATCCCTTCTCTCCAGCAGCGTTCGCTGGGGAGAAGGAATGAAACATTTTTTTTTTTTTGTTTAAAATAACCTTCCTGGCAACCTCCCACCCCCTGTGCCCCCGGCCGCTGTTATTAAAATATTCACCCGGCTCCCTCGATGCTTCCTCTCCACGCCGCAGCTTGTCCTGTATGAGCGGTCACGTGGTGCCACTCATTACAGTGATATATATGCGGCTCCACCTCCCATAGGGGTGGAGCCGCATATTCATGACTGTAATGAGCGGTACCACATGACCGCTCATACAGGAAGAAGCTGCGGCGCGGAGAGGAAGCGTCAAGGGAGCCGGGTGAGTATTTTAATAACAGCGGCCGGGGGCACAGGGGGTGGGAGGTTGCCGGGAAGTTTGTTTAACAACAACAACAAAAAAAAACAATGATTTTTCATTCTTTCTCCCCAGCGAACGCTGCTGGGAAGAAGGAATGAATGGCGGCTTCAGCACCAGATGCAGGGGACAGCGCTTATCTCTAGCGCTGTCTCCTGCACGGTCCGTGTGGTACCCAGTCGGCACACGGGCGGCACACGGCTGCCGCACGTGTGCCACACTGATGTGCCATGTGAGCACACGGAAACACGGACACGGATAACTCCGGTACCGATTTTTCCGGTACCGGAATTATCTGGACGTGTGAGACTGCCCTTAGAGAGGACAGAATCTTCTTGGGCAGATTCGCTATAATTGACCAGAAGATCCGATTCTGTCCAAGTAAAATTTAGTCCAAATTGAAATTCCTTCAGTTGCTGTAAGAAGTTTATTCTGCTCCTCTCAAACCCTAAGGTCGGGGTCACACTTGTGAGTGCAATGCGAGAAACTTGTCTCAATACCCGGCACTACCGCCGGCACTCGGGAGCGGAGTGTGCGACTGCATGTATTTCTATGTAGCTGAACGCTCCGGTCCAGAGTGCCGTCGGCAGTGCCGGCCGGGTATTGAGGCAAGAGACTCACGCGAGTTTTTCACACTGCACTCACAAGTGTGACCCCGGCCTAAGGCGTAATAAATGGAGGGGATGGAAGTAGTTAAATAATAATGGAGCCCATGCTACCCACCTGTCCGAGGCTCCCACCTGTCCATCCCTGCAGTTCTCCATCCTCCGTGCCAGTCTTTGGATGCTCTGGCGCCCCCTTCTGGTGCTGAGGCCAGTGATTGGACTCGCACGGTCATGGTGGAGGGTGCAGATGTGAATATCGTGTTAATCCTCCCGTGACCGTGTGTAGCCGATTACTCTTATCAGCTCCATAATGGAACCCCAAAAAACCAAAGTCTGCTGAGGAGGAAGCTCTGGTGGAGGTGGCAACATAAGAACATTTGGGGTCTAGAGCAAGTGAGTGTAATATGTTATGTTAATCCCTTTCCTTAAGGGTATGTGCCCATATTAAGTATTTGCAACAGAAATTTTTACACCATATCTGCATTTTTTTGACGATGCGTCAAATAGGCCCATTTTGTCGCGTTTCTGCTATATTTTTTAACTGCATTTTTGTTGCAGATTTTCCCCCACTCATTATTATGGTAATTTCATACTGGGCGTTTTTGCTGCATTTTTTTATGCTAATTTTCAGCTGCTTTTTACAATACCAGCAAATTCTATGAGATTTCAGAAATCTCATGCACACACATTGGTTTTTTGTTTGATCAGTATTTTGTGCTTTGCTGCATTTTTTGGACATAGAGCATGTCACTTCTATCAGCGTTTTTGCTGCATTTTTTCACCCATTGACTTGAATGGGTGTTGAAAAAAACACAGCAAAAACGCAGGTATTATCATTTGCTGCGTTTTTGCTGCTGAAAATCCAAGGACATTAGCATGGACAAAGAGAAAAAAAAGCGCACCAAATATGCAACAAAAAACGCACCTAAACCTGCGTTTTTGAGGCAGCTTCTTTCCTGCCAAGAAGATCAGGTTTTGCTACAGAAAAAAAAAGCAGCAAAAACGCCCTGTGTGATCTTACCCTTATGTGTGAAATCTGCTGAAAGAATTGTCAAGCTGCAGATTTAAATAGAAAGCTAAGCATCGTGTGCATGAGACTTCAGGAATCTCATTCACTTTTCTGGCATCATGAAATCCCTCAGGTTTAGTAACAAATCTGAGCAGAAAAAAAAAAATGCGAGAAGTCTGCAATGTGTGCACAGGTCCTTACAGTGTGACCTGTTCTAGGTCCGTACGCTCCACTGTATAGAATGAGCTGAATAGTGAGAATTGGATGTGGACAGTGATGTGGACTCCGATCATTTCCCTATGATAACGCTGACTGGCCGAGCACAGAGGCAGAAGTGTTGTCATAGGGAACCTTGAGCAATGTGGATTATACCAACAGAAATCTCACCCAAAGGTTCCAGCGCCGATCAGTTTGGATGTTTCAAAGTCGCTTATATGCGGCATTCTCGCTGGGATCAATGATTCAATCGCTCCCTGTAAAAAAATAAGAAATGATATTCAGATCAAAAAGTTGCAAGAAAAATGCTCCAGATACAAAACTTCTTCCTCCAATATTATATCCCAGCTGATTCACAGTGATTGAATGTAAGGCCAAGTGCTGTTGTGTTGTGTGTTGTGTTGTTTTCTTTGTTGGACGAGTTTTATGTTTGAATTACATCATTGCTTTTACTATATCCTTTACTGAAAAGTGGAATAAAAATACTAAGTGTGGTGAAACTGCAAAAAAGTGCAATTCCACAATTGTTTTTTTTACCACATTCACTAAATAAATGCTAAAAAATCCAAAGCTTTTCAAAGCAAAAGAAAAAAAAATTGGCGCCATTTTCTGAGACTCGTTGCATCTCCATTATTCCTTATCAGGGGTTCAGCCCTGTTATGTGTAGCAATAATGCTCATCTCCTATGTGCACCGACGACCTGGGGGCGCTTATAGCAGTGTGACAATGACAACCCCAGGGGTCTCCCGCCGAGAGCTAAGACGCACTTCCTGCGCAGCCATGAGGGCGGGCTTATATGTGGCTCAGCATTCAGAGCTCTGCTAGATTTGCCGCAGAAAAGTGTGATTTTTATCACACTACTCCACCCAGTAAAGTAGGTGACCTGACTGGAATCAGGGTCCCTGCCCCTACATCATGCTGCTCTCAGATGGGTAGCAAAAACCTGGTGCTAGATTCCATTTAGTATAAGTGCTATTATCTAACACTAT